>NC_142806.1:13694473-13965345 GCF_049724085.1 Artemia sp. Qi Xiang Cuo
AAGTTTGTGTGTGTGTGTGTAAGTTTTTGTGCGTGTGTGTGTGAGTTTTGTGTGTTCGTGTGTAAGTTTTTTGTGTGTGTGTGTGTGTGTAAGTTTTTGTGTGTGTGTGTAAGTTTTGCGTGTGCTGTGTGAGTTTTCGTGTGTGTGTGTGTGTGTGTGTGTGTGTGTGTGTGTGTGTGTGTGTGTGTGTGTGTGTGTGTGTGTAAGTTTTTGTGTGCATGTAAGTTTTTGTGTGCATGTAAGTTTTCGTGTGCATGTGTAAGTTTTGTGTGTGTGTGTGTGTGTGTGTGTTTGTGTGTGTGTAAGTTTGTGTGTGTGTGTAAGTTTGTGTGTGTGTGTGTGTGTGTGAGTTTTTGTGTGTGTGTGTGTAAGTTTTGTGTGTGTATGTAAGTTTTTGTGTGCATGTAAGTTTTGTGTGTGCATGTGTAAGTTTTGTGTGTGTGTGTGTGTGTAAGTTTTTTTGTGTGTGTGTGTGTAAGTTTGTGTGTGTGTGTAGTGTGTGTGTGTGTGTTTTTGTGTGTGTGTAAGTTTTGTGTGTGTGTGTAAGTTTTCGTGTGTGTGTGTGTGTGTGTGTGTGTTTGTGTGCGTGTGTGTGTGTGTGTATAAGTTTTTATGTGCATGTAAGTTTTCATGTGAATGTGTAAGTTTTTGTGTGTGTGTGTGTGTGTGTGTAAGTTTTTTTGTGTGTGTAAGTTTTTGTGTGTGTGTTATTTTTTTTGAGTCTTTGTTAGTTTTGTGTGTGTGTGTGTAAGTTTTTGTGTGAATGTAATTTTTTGTGTGAATGTAAGTTTTTGCATGTGGGTGTAAGTTTTTGTTTGTGTGTGTGTAAGTTTTGTGTGTGTTCTAAGCTTTTGTGTGTGGGTGTAAGTTTTTGTGTGTGTTTGTAAGTTTGTGTGTGTGTGTGTGTGTGTTTGTTTGTGTTTTTTTTTTTGTGGGTTTTTTTGTGTTTGTTTGTTTGTGTTTTTGTTTATTTTTGTTTGTGTGTTTGTTTTTGGGTGTGTGAGTATTTTTTCGTGTGTGTGTGTGTAAGTTTTGTGTGTGTGTGTGTGTTTTTATGTTGTTTTTCTTGTGTTTTTTAGTTTTTGGTGTGTTGTTGTTTAAGTTTGTTTGTTTTTGTGTGTGTGTGTGTGTGTGTGTGTGTATGTTTTGTGTGTGTGTAGTTTGGCGTGTGTGTGTAAGTTTTCGTGTGTGTGTGTGTGTTGTGTGTGTGTGTGTGTGTGTGTGTGTGTGTAAATGTTTGTATGCATGTAAGTTTTTTTGTGCATGTAAGTTTTCATTTGCATGTGTAAGTTTTTGTGTGTGTGTGTGTGTGTAAGTTTTTGTGTGTTGGTAATTTTTTGCGTTTTGTTTTAAGTTTTAGTTTGTTTTTTTTAGTTTGTTTTGTTTTTGATTGTGTGTGTGTGTTTTTGTGTGTTTGTGTGTGTGTTAGTTTTTGTGTGCATGTAAGTTTTTGTGTGCATGTAAGTTTTCGTGTGCATGTGTAAGTTTTTGTGTGTGTGTGTGTGTGTAAGTGTTTGTGTGTGTGTATGTTTTTGCGTGTGTGTGTTAGTTTTAGTGTGTGTGTGTAAGTTTTCATGTGTGTGTGTAAGTTTTTGTGTGTGTGTGTGTGTAAGTTTTGGTGTGTGTGTGTTAGTTTTAGTGTGTGTGTGTGTGTAAGTTTTTGTGTGTGGATGTAAGATTTTGTGAGTGTTTGTAAGTTTTTTGTGTGCTTGTAAGTTCTTTTGTGCATTTAAGTTTTTGTGTGCATTTGTAAGTTTTTTTTTTTTTTTTGTTTGTGTTTTTGTGTGTGTGCGTGATTTTTCGTGTGTGTGTGTAAGTTTTAGTGTGTGTTTAAGTTTTTTTGCGTGTGTGTTATTGTTAGTGTTTGTGTAAGTTTTTGTGTGAATGTAAGTTTTTGTGTGCATTTAAGTTTTTGCGGGTGGGTGTAATTTTTTGTGTGTGTGTGTTTGTGTTTTAGTTTTTGTGTGTGTTTGCTTTTGTGTGTGTAAGTTTTGTCGTGTGTGTGTGTAAGTTTTCGTGTGTGTGTGTGTGTGTGTAAGTTTTTGTGTGCATGTAAGTTTTCGTGTGCATGTGTAAGTTTTTGTGTGTGTGTGTGTGTGTGTGTAAGTTTTTGTGTGTGTGTGAGTTTTTTTTGTGTGTGTTTAAGTTTTTGTGCGTGTGTGTAAGTTTTTGTGAGTGTGTGTAAGTTTTTGCGTGCATGTAAGTTTTTGTGTGTGTGTGTGTGTGTGTGTAAGTTTTTGTGTGTGCGTCTAAGCTTTTGTGTGTGTAAGTTTTGACGTGTGTGTGTGTAAGTTTTTGTGTGTGTGTGTGTGTGTGTATGTTTTTGTGTGCATGTAAGTTTTCGTGTGCATGTGTAAGTTTTTGTGTGTGTGTGTGTAAGTTTTTGTGTGTGTGTTTGTTTTTTTTGTGTGTGTGTAAGTTTTTGTGTGTGTGTGTAAGTTTTTGTGCGTGTGTGTAAGTATTTGCGTGCATGTAAGTTTTTGTGTGCATGTAAGTTTTGTGCGTGTGGGTGTAAGTTTTTGTGTGTGCGTGTGTAAGTTTTTGTGTGTGTAAGCTTTTGTGTGTGTGTGTGTAAGTTTTTTGTGTGTGTGTGTAAGTTTGTGTGTGTTTGTGTGTGTGTGTAAGTTTTCGTGTGTGTGCGTGTAAGTTTTGTGTGTGTGTTTGTATGTGTGTTTGTGTATGTATTTGTGTTTGTGTGTGTGTGTGTGTTAGTTTATGTGTGTGTAAGTTTTTGCGTGTGTGTGTAAGTTTTCGTTTGTGTGTGTGTAAGTTTTGTGTGTGTGTGTGTTTGTAAGTTTTTGTGCGTGTGTGTGGGAGTTTTTTTTGTGTTCATGTGTAAGTTTTTGTGTATTTGTGTTTGTGCGTGTGTGTAAGTTTTTGTGTGTGTGTAAGTTTTTGTGTGCTTGTAAGTTTTTGTGTGCATGTAAGTTTTCGTGTGCATGTGTAAGTTTTTGTGTGTGTGTGTGTGTGTGTAAGTTTTTGTGTGTGTGTAAGTTTTTGAGTGTGTGTGTTAGTTTTCGTGTGTGTGTGTGTTTAAGTTTTGTGTGTGTGTGTGTGTGTGCAAGTTTTTGTGAGTGTGTGTGTGAGTTTTTTGTGTTCATGTGTAAGTTTGTGTGTGTGTGTGTGTGTGTGTGTGTAAGTTTTTGTGTGTGTGTAAGTTTTGGCGTGTGTGTGTTAGTTTTCGTGTGTGTGTGTGTGTGTAAGTTTTGTGTGTGTGTGTGTGTGTGTGTAAGTTTTTGTGTGCATGTAAGTTTTTGTGTGCATGTTAGTTTTCGTGTGCATGTGTAAGTTTTTGTATGTGCGTGTGTGTGTGTAAGTTTTTGTGTGTGTGTGTGTGTAAGTTTTGGCGTGTGTGTGTAAGTTTTGGCGTGTGTGTGTAAGTTTTCTTGTGTGTGTGTGTGTAAGTTTTTGTGTGTGTGTGTAAGTTTTTGTGTGTGTGTGTATGTTTTTGTGTGTGTAAGTTTTTGTGTGCATGTAAGTTTTTGTGTGCAAGTAAGTTTTTGCGTGTGTGTCTAAGTTTTTTTGTGCGTGTGTGTTATTTTTTGTGTGTCTTAGCTTTTGTTTGTGGATGTTAGTTTTTTGTGTGTGTGTGTAAGTTTTTGTGTGTGTGTGTGTGTGTGTGTATGTTTTTGTGTGTGTAAGTTTTTTGTGTGTGTGTGTGTGTGTATAAGTTTGTGTGTGTGTGTGTGTGTGTGTGTAAGTGTGTTTGTGTGTGTGTAAGTTTTTGTGCGTGTGTGTGTAAGTTTTCGTGCGTGTGTGTGTAAGTTTTTGTGTGTGTGTGTGTGTGTGTGTGTGTGTGTTTGTGTGTGTGTGTGTTAGTTTGTGTGTTTGTGTGTGTGAGTTTTTGTGTGTGTGCATGTGTAAGTTTTTGTGTGTGTGTGTGTGTAAGTTTTTGTGTGCATGTAAGTTTTGGCGTGTGTGTGTGAGTTTTCGTGTGTGTGTGTGTGTGTAAGTTTTGTGTGTGTGTGTGTGTGTAAGTTTTTGTGTGCATGTAAGTTTTTGTGTGCATGTAAGTTTTTGTGTTCATGTGTAAGTTTTTGTGTGTGTGTGTGTGTGTGCAAGTTTTGTGTGTGTGTTTGTGTGTGTGTGTAATTTTGTTTGTGCATGTATTTTTTAGTGTTATGTTTTTTGTTCTTGGGCTTTTGTTTGTGTGGTTTGTTTTTTTGTTGTGTAAGTTTTTGTGTGTGTGTTTTTGATTTCATTGTTTGTGTTTTTTTCGTGTGTGTGGGATTTTTTTCTTGTGTGTGTGTGTATTTTTTCGTTTGTGTATTTGTAAGTTTTCGTGTGTGTGTGTAAGTTTTCGGTGTGTGTGTGTAAGTTTTTGTGTGTGCGTGTAAGATTTTGTGCGTGTGTGTAAGTTTTTGTGTGAATGTAAGTTTTTATGTCCATGTAAGTTTTATTGTGCATGTTTAATTTTTTTTTGTGTGTGTGTTTTTGTGTGTGTGTGTGAGTAAGTTTTCGTGTGTGTGTGTAAGTTTTTGTGTGTGTCTGTAAGTTTTTGTTCGTGTGTGTAAGTTTTAGTGTGTGTGTTAGTTTTTGTGTACATGTAAGTTTTTGTGTGCTTGTAAGTTTTTGAGTGTGGGTGTAAGTTTTTGGGTGTGTGTGTAAGTTTTTGTGTGTGTGTGTGTGTAAGTTTTTGTGTGTGTAAGTTTTTGTGTGTGTAAGTTTTGTCGTGTGTGTGTGTAAGTTTTCTTTTGTTTGTGTGTTTTTTAGAGTGTTTGGGCTTGTTTGTTTTCTTTTTCTTGTGTATGTTTTTGTGTGTGTCTGTGTGTGTTTTTATGTTTTTGTGTGTGTTTATGTTTGTGTGTGTGTGTGTTATTTTTTGTGAGTGTGTGTAAGTTTTGTGTGTGTGTGTGTGTAAGTTTTTGTGTGATTTTTGGTGTTTGTGTGCTTTTAAGTTTTTGAATGTGGGTTTTATTTTTTGTGTGTGTGTGTGTGTAAGTTTTTGTGTGTCTAAGCTTTTGTGTGTGGGTGTAAGTTTTTGTGTGTGTTTGTTAGTTTGTGTGTGTTTGTGTGTGTGTGTAAGTTTTTTGTGTGTGTGTGTGTGTGTTAGTTTGTGTGTGTGTGTGTTTGTGTGTAAGTTTTTGTGTGTGTAAGTTTTGGCGTGTGTGTGTAAGTTTTCGTGTGTGTATGTGTAAGTTTGTGTGTGTGTGTGTGTGTGTAAGTTTTTGTGTGTGTGTGTGTGAGTTTTTTTTGTGTTCATGTGTAAGTTTTTGTGTGTGTGTGTGGTGTGTGTGTGTGTAAGTTTTCGTGTGTGTGTGTGTAAGTTTGTGTGTGTGTGTGTGTGTGTGTGTGTGTGTGTGTGTGTGTGTGTGCATGTAAGTTTTTGTGTGCATGTAAGTTTTCGTGTTCATGTGTAAGTTTTTGTGTGTGTGTGTGTGTGTGTAAGTTTTTGTGTGTGTGTAAGTTTTGGCGTGTGTGTTTAAGTTTTCTTGTGTGTGTGTGTGTGTGTGTGTGAGTGTGAGTGTGTATGTGTGTGTGTGTGTGTGTAAGTTTTTGTGTGCATGTAAGTTTTTGTGTGCATGTAAGTTTTCGTGTGCATGTGTAAGTTTTTGTGTGTGTGTGTGTGTTTTATTTTTTTTGTGTGTGTTAGTTTTTGGGTTTTTATTTTTGTGTTGGCTTGTGTGTGTAAGTTTTCATGTGTGTTTGATTAAGTTGTAGTTTGTGGGGGGTTAATAGGGCGTGTGTGTGTGTAAGTGTTCATGTGTGTGTGTGTAAGTGTGTGAGGTCGCGTTTCTGATTTGTGTGTGTTTCTATTATTTTTTGTGCATGTAAGTTTTTATGCGTTTTTAAGTTATCGTGCGCTTTTGTATTTAGTTTGTGTTTGTTGTTGTTTGTATGTGATTGTGCGTATGTGTGCGTGTGTGTGTGTATTAGTGCTTTATTTTTTAAGATATATAACAATTGTTAATTAGAGAGTGTGTGTGTACTATATATATTGAATTAAATTTTTTGTGGGAATTTAAGTTTTTTCTATAGTGTGTAAGTTTTTGTGTGTGTGTGTGTGTGTAATTTTTTTATTCTATATTCGATATTGTTTGATATTTATTTCGTGTGTGTGTGTGTATTATATAGTGTGTGTGTGTGTGTGTATTATTTTGTTTGCATGTAAGTTTTCGTGTGCTTGTGTAAGTTTTTTTTGTGTGTGTGTGTGTGTGTGTAAGTTTTTTTGTGTGTGTAAGTTTTTTTGTGTGTGTGTAAGTTTTTGTGTGTGTGTGTGTTAGTTTTTGTGCGTGTGTGTTAGTTTGTGAGTGCATGTAATTTTTTTTTTGCATGTAAGTTTTTGCGTGTGGTTGTAAGTTTTTGTGTGTGCGTGTAAGTTTTTGTGTGTCTAAGCTTTTGTGTGTGGGTGTAAGTTTTCTGTGTGTTTGTGTAAGTTTGTGTGTGTTTGTGTGTGTGTGTAAGTTTTTGTGTGTGTAAGTTTTTGTGTGTGTGTGTGTGTGTAATTTTTTTTATGTGTGTGTGTGTTTGTGTGTGTAATTTTTTGTGTGTGTATGTTTTGGAGTGTGTGTGTAAGTTTTTGTGTGTGTGCGTGTAAGTTTTGTGTGTGTGTGTGTTTGTCAGTTTTTGTGAGTGTGTGTGTGAGTTTTTTGTTGTGTTCATGTGTATGTTTGTGTGTGTGTGTGTGTGTGTAAGTTTGTGTGTAAGTTTGTGTGTGTGTTTGTGTAAGTTTTGGCGTGTGTGTGTGTGTAATTTTTAGTGTGAATGTGTAAGTTTTTGTGTGTGTAAGTTTTGACGTGTGTGTGTAAGTTTTCGTGTGTGTGTGTGTAAGTTTGTGTGTGTGTGTGTGTGTGTAAGTTTTTGTGCGTGTGTGTGTGAGTTTTTTTGTGTTCATGTGTAAGTTGTGTGTGTGTGTGGGTGTGTGTGTGTATGTTGGTGTGTGTGTTTCAGTTTTGGCGTGTGTGTGTGAGTTGTTGTATGTTTGTGTGTGTAAGTTTTGTGTGTTTGTGTGTTTGTGTAAGTTTTTGTGTGCATGTAAGTTTTCGTGTGCATGTAATTTTTCTTGTGCATGTGTAATTTTTTGTGTGTGTGTGTTTGTGTGTATGTTTTGGTGTGTGTATGTTTTGGCGTGTGTGTGTTAGTTTTCATGTGTGTGTGTGTAAGTTTTGTGTGTGTGTGTGTGTGTGTGTGTATGTTTTTTTGAGTGTGTGTGTGAGATTTTTGTGTGTTCATGTTTAAGTTTTTTTGTGTGTGTGTGTGTGTGTGTAAGTTTTTGTGTATGTGTAAGTTTTGGCGTGTGTGTGTGTGTTTTAGTGTGTGTGTGTGTGTGTGTAGTTTTGTGTGTGTGTGTGTGTGTGTTTGTTTTTGTGTGGATATTTGTTTTTTCGTGCTTTTTAGTTTTGGTGTGCTTTTGTAAGTTTTTGTGTGTGTGTGTGTGTGTAAGTTTTTGTGTGTGTGTGTGTAATTTTTTTCGTGTGTGTGTAATTTATTGAGTGTGTGTGTAATTTATAATGTGTGTGTGTGTGTATTATTGGTTGTTTGTGTGTGTTTTGTTGTGTGTGTGTGTATGTTTTTGTGTGTGTGTGGTAAGTTTTTGTGTGCCTGTAAGTTTTTGTGTGCATGTAAGTTTTTGCGTGTGGGTCTAAATTTTTGTGTGTGTGTGTGTAAGTTTTTGTGTTTCTAAGCTTTTGTGTGTGGATGTAAGTTTTTTGTGTGTGTGTGTAAGTTTTTGTGTGTGTGTAAGTTTTTGTGTGTGTTTGTTTTTTGTGTGTGTGTGTGTGTGTGTGTATGTTTGTGTGTGTGTGTGTGTGTAAGTTTTGTGTGTGTGTGTGTGTGTGTGTATGTTTTTGTGCGTGTGTGTGTGAGTTTTTTGTTGTGTTCATGTGTAAGTTTTTGTGTGTGTGTGTGTGTGTAAATTTGTGTGTGTGTGTGTGTAAGTTTTGGCGTGTGTGTGTAAGTTTTCGTGTGTGTGTGTGTAAGTTTTGTGTGTGTGTGTGTGTGTAAGTTTTTGTGTGCATGTAAGTTTTTGTGTGCATTTAAGTTTTCGTGTGCATTTGTAAGTTTTTGTGTGTGTGTGTGTGTGTAAGTTTTTGTGTGTGTGTGTGTAAGTTTTGGCGTGTGTGTGTAAGTTTTCGTGTGTGTGTGTAAGTTTTCGTGTGTGTGTGTAAGTTTTGTGTGTGTGTGTGTGTAAGTTTTTGTGTGTGTGTAAGCTTTTGTGTGTGGGTGTAAGTTTTTGTATGTGTTTGTAAGTTTGTGTGTGTTTTTGTGTGTGTGTTATTTTTTGTGTGTGTGTTTGTGTGTAAGTTTTTGTGTGTGTGTTAGTTTTGTAGTGTGTGTGTAAGTTTTCTTGTGTGTGTGTAAGTTTTATTGTGTGTGTGTTTTAGTTTGTTTGTTTGTTTGTGTAAGTGTGAGTGTGTGTGTGTACGTTTTCACGTGGGTTTGTCTTTTTTTTTTGGTGCGTGTAAGATTTTGTATGAGTGTGTAAGTTTTTTTGTGCATGTAAGTTTTTATGTGAATGTAAGTTTTCGTGTGCATGTGTAAGTTTTTGTGTGTATGTGTGTGTGTGTGTGTGTGTGTATGAGTAAGTTTTCGTGTGTGTGTGTAAGTTTTTGTGTGTGTGTGTGTAAGTTTTTGTGTGTGTTTGTAAGTTTTAGTGTGTGTGTAAGTTTTTCTGTACATGTAAGTTTTTGTGTGGTTTTTAGTTTTTGCGGGTGGGTGTAAGTTTTTTTGCGTGTGGGTGTAAGTTTTTGTGTGTGTGTGTGTGTAAGTTTTTGTGTGTCTAAGCTTTTGTGTGTGTAAGTTTTGACGTGTGTGTGTGTAAGTTTTAGTGTGTGTGTGTGTGTGTGTAATTTTTTGTGTGCATGTGAGTTTTATTTTGATTGTGTAAGTTTTGTGTGTGTGTGTGTGTGTGTGTAAGTTTTTGTGTGTGTGTCAGTTTTTGTGTGTGTGTGTAAGTTTTTGTGCGTGTGTGTAAGTTTTGTGTGTGTGTGTGTAAGTTTTTGTGTGCATATTAGTTTTTGTGTGCATGTAAGTTTTTACGTCTGGGTGTTAGTTTTTGTGTGAGTGTGTGTGTAAGTTTTTTTGTTTGTAATATTTTGTGTGTGGGTGTAATTTTTTGTGTGTGTGTGTTAGTTTGTGTGTGTTTGTGTGTGTGTGTATGTTTTTTGTGTGTGTGTGTGTGTGTAAGTTTGTGTGTGTGTGTATGTGTGTGTGCAAGTTTCTGTGTGTGTAAGTTTTGGCGTGTGTGTGTAAGTTTTCGTGTGTGTGTGTGTAAGTTTTGTGTGTGTGTGTGTGTGTGTGTAAGTTTTTGTGCGTGTGTGTGTGAGTTTTTGTTGGTGTTCATGTGTAAGTTTTGTGTGTGTGTGTGTGTGTGTTTGTTTTTGTGTGCGTGTTAGTTTTGGCGTGTGTGCTTTTGTTTTCGTGTGTGTGTGTGTGATTTTGTTTTTTGTGTGTCTTTGTGTATTTTGTTTGTGTGTGTGTGTGTTGTTAATTTTTAGTTTTCATTTTAGTTTTTGTGTGCATTTATTTTTTAGTTTGCATGTGTTAGTTTTTGTTTGTGTGTGTGTGTTTCATTTTTTGTGTGTGTGTGTTTTTTTGAGTGTGTGTGTTAGTGTTCGTGTGTTTGTGTGTGTGAGTTTTGTGTGTGTGTGTGTGTGTGTGTGTGTGTGTGTGTGTGTAAGTTTTTTTGAGCATTTTTTTTTTTTTTTTAAATTAATTTATAGTGTGAATGTTTAAGTTTTTGTGTGTGTGTGTGTGTGTAATTTTTTGTGTGTGTGGAAGTTTTGACGTGTGGGTGTAATTTTTAGTGTGTGTGTGTTAGTTTTATTGTGTGTGTGTTAGTTTGTGTGTGTGTGTTTGTAAGTTTTCGTGTGTGTGTGTTAGTGTTAGTGTGTTTGTGTTTAAGTTTTTGTGTGTGAGTGTAAGATTTTGTGAGTGTGTGTAAGTTTTTGTTTGCATGTTAGTTTTTATGTGCATGTAAGTTTTAGTGTGCATGTGTTAGTTTTGTGTGTGTGTGTGTGTGTGTGTGAGTAAGTTTTAGTGTGTGTGTGTAAGTTTTTGTGCGTGTGTAAGTTTTTGTGAATGTGTGTAAGTTTTAGTGTGTGTGTAAGTTTTTGTGTGCTTGTAAGTTTTTGTGTGAATGTAAGTTTTTGAGTGTGGGTGTAAGGTTTTGTGTGTGTGTGTGTGTGTGTAAGTTTTTGTGTGTCTAAGCTTTTGTGTGTGTAAGTTTTGACGTGTGTGTGTGTGTGTTAGTTTTCGTGTGTGTTTGTGTGTGTTTATGTTTTTGTGTGCATTTAAGTTTTCTTTTGTTTGTTTTAGTTTTTGTGTGTGTGTGTGTGTGTGTGTAAGTTTTTGTGTGTTTGTAAGTTTTTTTTGTGTTTTTTTAAGTTTTTGTGTGTGTGTGTAATTATTTTTTCGTTTGATATATTTTTTTAGTTACTGTTATATTTTTTTTGAATGTAAGTTTTTGAGTGTTTGTGTAAGTTTTTGTGTGTGCGTGTAATTTTTTGTGTGTTTAATATTTTGTTTGTGGTTGTCCGTTTTGTTTGTGTGTGTGTAAGTTTGTGTGTGTTTGTGTGTGTGTGTTAGCTTGTGTTTTTGTAAGTTTTGTTTTTGTTTGTTTGTTTGTGTTATTGTTTTAATGTGTGTTTGTGTGTGTGTGTGATTTTTTTTTTTTGTGTCATATTTTGAGTGTGTGTGTAATTTTTAGTGTGTGTGCGTGTTAGTTTTGTGTGTGTTTGTGTGTGTTTGTTTTTGTGAGTGTGTGTGTGTTTTTTTTGTTGTGTTCATGTGTAAGTTTTTGTGTGTGTGTGTGTGTGTAAGTTTGTGTGTAAGTTTGTTTGTGTGTTTGTGTAAGTTTTGGCGTGTGTGTGTGTGTAAGTTTTCGTGTGCATGTGTTATTTTTTTTGTGTTTAATTTTTTTGTTTTATGTGTTTTTTTTCTTTTTTTTGTTTTTTTTTTTTTTGTGTTTGTTTGTGTTTTAATGTTTTTGTGCATGTGTGTTTGTGTTATTTTTTTGTTATTTTGTTAGTTTTTTTGTTTTTGTTTGTTTTTGTAAGTTTTTTTTTGTGTGTCAGTTTTTTAGTTTTTATGTTAGGTTTCGTGTGTTTTTGTGGGTAAGTTTTTTTTGTGTGTGTGTTTGTGTTAGTTTGTGAGGGCAGTTAAGTTTGGGTGGTCTTGTTTTAGGGCTTGGTGATTCTTTAGTTTTTGTGTGTGTGTGTTTGTGTGTAAGTTTTTGTGTGTGTATTTTTTTTCGTGTGTGTGTATGTAATCTTGGTTGGTTTTGGAATTGGTTTTTGTGTTGATGTGTGTGTAAGTTTGTGCGTGTGTGTGTTAGTTTTTTTTGTGTTCTTGTGTTAGTTTTTTTGTGTGTGTGTGTGTGTGTAAGTTTTTGTGTGTGTTTAAGTTTTTGGGTGTGTGTGTGAGTGTTAGTGTGTGTGTGTGTGTGTAATTTTTGTGTGTGTGTGTGTTTGTGTTTGTTTTTGTGTTCTTGTAAGTTTTTTTGTGCTTGTTTGTTTTCGTGTGCTTTTGTAATTTTTTGTGTGTGTGTGTGTGTGTAAGTTTGTGTGTGTGTGTGTGTAAGTTTTGGCGTGTGTGTGTAAGTTTTGGCGTGTGTGTGTCAGTTTTCGTGTGTGTGTGTGTGTTAGTTTGTGTGTGTGTGTTTTATTTTTTGTGCGTGTGTGAAATTTTTTGTTTTTTTTTAAGTTTTTTTTTTATTTGATTTTTTTTTTTGAATGTAATATTTTGCGTGTGGGTCTAAGTTTTTGTGTGTGTGTGTAAGTTTTTGTGTGTCTAAGCTTTTGTGTGTGGATGTAAGTTTTTTGTGTGTGTGTGTAAGTTTGTGTGTGTGTGTGTGTGTGTGTTTGTTTTTGTTTGTTTTAGTGTTTTGTGTGTGTGTGTTTTTAAGTTTGTTTGTGTTTTTTTTTTGTTTTTTTTGTTTGTGTTTTTTTTTGTGTTTTTTTAAGTTTTGTTTTTTTTTGTGTTTTTGTATGTTTGTGTTCGTGTGTTTGTGAGTTTTTTTTGTTTTCTTTTTTATGTTTTTGTGTTTGTTTGTGTGTGTATGTGTAATTTTTTGTGTGTGTGTAAGTTTTGGAGTGTGTTTGTGAGTTTTCGTGTGTGTGTGTAAGTTTTGTGTGTGTGTGTGTGTGTGTAAGTTTTTTTGTGCATTTACGTTTTTGTGTGAATGTAATTTTTGTTTTGCATGTGTAAGTTTTTTTGTGTGTGTGTGTGTGTTTGTTTTTGTGTGTGTGTGTGTAAGTTTTGGCGTGTGTGTGTAAGTTTTCGTGTGTGTGTGTAAGTTTTCGTGTGTGTGTGTAAGTTTTTGTGTGTGTGTGTGTAAGTTTTCGTGTGTGTGTAAGTTTTTGTGTGCATATATGGGGACCGGGGGAGGGCCTTTGGGACCCAGGGTGGGCGTTTGGGGATCCGGGGCCCTTGAGGATTGGGTGGTCTTTTGGGAGCCCTGTGGACCTTTGGGGACGGGGGGAGGACCTGGGGGGTCCGTGGGGAGCGGGGGGGGGGAGGGGAGCCTGGGGGAGCCGGGGGGACGTTTGAGGACCAGGGGAGGGCCTTTGGGGGTCTGAGGAGGGCGTTTGGGGGATAACATTTCGAAATTTTTACTTTTTAGTTTACTTTTTGCGGCGCATCCTTGCGGCGCATCCCTGCGGCGCATTCCTGCGGCGCATCCCTGCGGCGCATCCCTGCGGCGCATCCCTGCGGCAAATCCCCTGCGGTGCTTCCTCCGACCCGCGGCGCATCCCCATGCGGCGCTTTCCTGGCCCGCGGCGCTTCTCGGTCCCGGGGGACCTTTGAGGACCGGGGGAGGGCATTTGGGGTCCGGGGGTTCCTTTGGGGGTCCGTGGGCCCTTTGAGGACCAGGGGAGGGCCTTTGAGGGTCTGAGGAGAGCGTTTGGGGTCCGGGGGACCTTTGGGAGCCCGGGGGACCTTTGAGGACCAGGGGAGAGCCTTTGGGGGTCTGGGGAGGGCGTTTGGGGGAGAACATTTCGAAATTTTTACTTTTTAGTTTACTTTTTGCGGTGCTCCCCTGCGGCGCGTCCCCGCGGCGCAGTCCTGTGGCGCCTCCCTATAGTGCATTCCTATGGTACATCCCCTGCGGCGCTTCCCCCGAGTCGCGGCGCATCCCCCTGCGGCGCATCCCCCTGCGGTGCTTTCCTGGCCCGCGGCATTTCGCAGTCCCGGGGGACCGTTGAGGACTGGGGGAGGACCTTTGGGGTCCCGGGGGCCCTTTGGGGGTCCGGGGGGCCCTTTGGAGGTCCGGGGGCCCTTTGAGGACCAGGGGAGGGCCTTTGCGGGTCTGAGGAGCGCGTTTGGGGTCGGGGGGACCTTTGGGGGTCGGGGGGGCCCTTGAGGACCAGGGGACGGCCTTTGAGGGTCTGAGGAGGGCGTTTGGGGGGCGGGGGCTCTTTGGGAGGTTGGGGGACCTTTGCGGACCGCGCGGTTCGTTGGGGGTGGGGGTGGTGGGGATCGGAACCCTTTGGGGTTGGGGTAGAAGACCTCACGACACTGTTCAAATGAAACTTGTGTATTATAACGACCACAGAGTTTCACCCTCAAATCCTCTTCTAAAACCTTTCCTAAAATCTTCTTTTAAAATGTCTCTAACTGTTTCGTCGAAATAATTCCATAACCTGTCTAAAACAGTTTCGCCCAAATAATCCCTAAACGTAATTTCAGCGTGTTCCTTTTGTTTTTGGCATCTCTACGCTAATGCATTTCAAATTATTTGGAAACCTGATTCCCGCGCTAAAACAATTCATCGCTAAGATGTTTCTTGGAGAATTGTTTCCATGGCAATGTTTATTAATATCCTTTGGAGTTCGACCAAAAGAGTTGTTTCCGAGGCAAAGACATTAATGACTTGGATCTATTCCTGGAGAATCGTTTCTAGGCGAAAATTTTTAAAGTCTGACAGATGATGTCATTGGTTGATTGATCTGTCAAGAAAGAGGAATAAATTTGTTGTTTCTAAGGGGAATTATTGATTCACGATAGGTGAATTGAGGTCGACAGCACAGGTGTTACAAATTCCTGGACGGCATAGCATTCGCTGAGAGCGTGCACTTACAACAACAACAACATCGACCTTGGAAATTTAGGTCATTGACCCCATTAACCACGTGTTCTCCCTAATGACTCTATGCCCATATATGGTGTTAAAAAAAGTTATAGGTGGCAGCAGGGGTGAGGGATCGGAGATATTATGGCCGTTCTACTCTCGATCTCGACGAGGAATCTCGTCGAGATCGAGATTTCCATTACCTATAGCCATTACCTATTAGAATATCCCTATTAGGATATATCCCTATTCGGATAGATCCATTACCTATTAGGATATTCTAATAGGTAATGGCTATCCGGAAAATATGATTTCTCAAATAATTGAAAAAAGGAAAAAAAAGTTGACGGAACCAAAAATATTAGAAGAAGATGGCTCAAATCAAGAAACAAATTACATAACTTTGCCTTTCATCCCAATTTTATCACAAAAATTAAGAAGAGAATTAAAAAAAACATAATATAAATACAGCATTAAAATCAGAACATAATATAAGCTCGTTGTTAAATAAAGGGAAAGACAAGGTACCGAGAAATTTGCAAAAGGGAGTATACAAAATTCCATGTTCTTGTGGTAAATTTTATGTGGGAAGAACGCAACAGATTTTAGAAAATAGGCTACAGAAACACAAGAATGCAATAGATTGCACTCTAAAACAAAACAACACAACAGACACGTTTGAGTCAGCTGTTGCAGAACATCTTTATAATTTTCCTCATCACAGTATTTTATTTGATGAAACAAAAATAGTAGATACGTCTGTAGGACTTATACAAAGCTTCGGGGAAATTATAGAAATAAAAAAGATAATATATGGGGGTATTAGTATCAATAGAGATGAAGGGGATTTTAGGATCAATTCGATTTATAATAGTTTAATTAAAAGGCAGGTAAAATTTTCAACCAGTACTATTTTTGATAATAGTTCGGATACGAATGATGACCTTGCGGACAAAGGTCAGACTGGGTTAAACGCTGGGAAAGGTAAACGAACTGCAGCTAAGCTTGCAAGCAAACGAATCTGTTCAATTTATAATTCAAAAATTGGGTGATAAACCTGTGGTTAGCTGACCTTTTTTTTTAGTTTAAGTATAAATATATTCTCATTTTTTGATAGATGTCAATTTATATTATGTGAGAAGGTGTGTCAATATAAACATTCGATTGTATACGGCAGTGAATGGAGTTTGTTTATTTAATATGTGAGTTTTAAATTTTATAAAACTATTTGAGTTTTATTATTTATTTATATTTTTTTTTTGTTTTGTTTAGTATGTTTATTATGTTTATGCAAGAATTTTTTTTTTCGTTGAGAAAGGCTCCCGTATGTGGGGCCGAAATAATCGGAGTATTTGTGTTCAATTAAATGTGCTGTATTCACTGCTTTATAGAAATTAAAACTCGTTTTTCTTGTTTAATTTTTTGTAAATGGAAAAGCAGTGTGGTCTAAGAAATTATTTAGTAAAGTAAGCTATGCCTTCAGGGCATAACTTACAACCCTTGCCCTGAGGGCTGTGGGAGGGAGGGGTTGTCATCCTCAAAGACCTAATTTCCAGAATTTTCAACTGCGTTGAACAAAATGGCTATCTCAAAATTTTAATTGTATGTGTTTGGGGAATAGGTGGTCGTGAGTTGCCCTCCAATCACTTTTGACTATTAAAAAGGGTACTAGCCCTTTGAATTTCCAATTGAGCCCTTTTTGAAGTTTCTACGACAAAGCTTTCTATAAAAACCTTATCTGCTCCCAGGACATAACTTACAACCCTTGCCCTGAGGGCTGTGGGGGAGTGTCCTCCTCAAAAAAATAATTTCTATCTGGAAATCAACTACGCCGAACAAAATTGCTGTCTCAAAATTTTGATTTGGTGTGTTTGGGGAAATTGTGGGCGTGGAAGGGTGTTAGCTGTCTTCCAATCACTTTCGACTTTTAAAAAGGGCACAAGCCACTCCAATTTCCAATCTAATGAGCCCTTTTCGTATTTTCTACGACAACTCCTTCGATACCAAGTGCCCTGGTCTAGGACCAAGAACCAAAAATAAATAATACATTGTGCCCACATTATTCTTTACTTATGCAGCGCTGTTGCGCTGCCTATGATTTTCATATGGTTTATTGGTGTACTGGGGCTTAGGAAAGCCACCCTATATTCATTTCATTAAAGTTGAGCAACAGCCACAATTACGATCACTTTCTTCTCTTTCCGTGTTCTATACTCTTCTTTGTATTGAAGAGTTTTTCAGTGATAAATTATGATGAAATTTAAAATATGTTGGCATGGAAAAGCATTTTGGGTACTGCGGTCTAGGAAAACCCCCTTTATTCATTTCATTAATGTCGAACAAATAGCTAGAATTGCCACAAGTCTCTTCTCTTTTCGTGTTTACACCCTTTTTTTGTATTGAAGAATTTTTCAGAGATGGATTTTGATGAAATCCAAAATATATTGGCATGGAAAAGCATTTCAAGCCCTATGATCAGGGAAAGCCATTTTATATTCATTTCATTAAGGGTGAAAATATAGCCAGAATTGTCATTTCTTTCATCCCTTTTCGTGTTTACACTCTTTTTTTGTATTGAAGAGTTTTTCAGGGATTCTTTAAGATATATTGACATGAAAGAATATTTCCTAGTTTTTTTTACTGAGGCTATCCCATCAGCATTGTCAACGCTTTGAAATAAACTGTACCAGTTTTCTGGTAAAATTGTACGACGAGAAATATTTTGCACCATCAAAAGATTAAGTTAAAATTTGCCGCAACAAAAAATAGATTTTTGACAAAATAAATCTTGAACAGATGTCCGATTCATAAATGAGCAAATAAAACTATATTAGCCATAAAATTAATATTGTATCGAAAACTTTCCGAATTTACTGAGACCTCGAGACTCTACCAAAACGGTATAAATGTATCGCATTGGCAGCACTGTTCCACATGCTTAAGCTAACTAGTGTTTTAAATGTTCAAAGCCTAAAGGCACGTTAAAGGCATGGTGGGTTTCTAAAAATGGGGAACTCTCAGTGGTAGATATTTTTTCTTGTCAACATGTAGATAAAGCATAGGCTTAATTATTGATTAGAAATTTTAAATAGAAATTTTCTGTGAGATATTTAGAGTTTCATTAGCGTTTTAAGAATCTAGCATAATAATGTTAGTTCGTTTATTAGTTTTTTCAATATTGTATTTTATCATTTAAAACTGCTTATTTTCCGAGTTACACGCAGTTCTACAGTATAGACGCTGTCACATCATACTGTAAATGTGGTCACTTTTAAAGTAGCGCTACTCACAAAAAAACCTTCAAAACTTGAAAAACTTATTGTCTTGGCTGCCAAACCTTCAAGAGATATAAAACTGCCACGCGTAAGACTGCCATCGAGTAGAATTCTGCGGTGATAGGCCTCAAAATGCCATAAATGAGCCCTTACTGACGAACTTGATGCTCTTAAACCTGACGACTCTATTAGCTCACTCAGCTGGAGGATACTGAGCTCACAGACTGAGCTCACTCAGTTTGGAAGAGCAAAATGGAAAAGGCTTTTGTGGAAAAGTAGAATGAGAAGGCTTTTGTGGAAGAACAAAATGAGAAGGCTTTTGTGAAAAAGTAGAATGAGAAAACTTGTTTGGAAGAGCAGATTTAGTAGGCCTGTGTGGAATGTTTGCTGTAGTTTCTTTGTTTAAGGATGGAAGCTCACATAATAGGGACTTTAATTTTTAAATATACAAATTTTGGGTCTAATTAATTATCAGAAATCTTTAATATACAAATTTGCTTTGAGTAGTAACCCTGTACATAATAATTTTGCATATATCGAATCAGTATCGAAAGAGATGGCTTCTTCCCTATTTAGAAAATAAAAAGTATAAATCGAAACAATTAGTTTTACAGGAAAGTTTTGAAACTTATGGACCTTACACAGATAAAGCTTCCCCAAAGCTTTGGCAGTTAAAACTACACATCTTGAACCAAAGAAATAGTAAAACACTCAGGCAGCATAACACTTTGAAAAGCTTTTTATTAAGACAGACTAATGCAGCATCTATCAAGTGCCCAATTTTTTTTTTTAGATCTCCAGATATTTTTCCTTCAACCGGCCTTGATTTGAATTCTCAATCCCTCTTTACAAGGTTCTTTATTTCCATCCTAACGTTATCAGCAGACACAGAATGAAGCTACGCACTCACCACTATCAACAGCCATAGTGTTTGAGTTAGAGCTATCTAATAGTTATTTTGTAATTTTAAGAGGTCGCTGCAAGTCAGTTATCAGCCATTGGCCATGGTAGAGGCGATATACCATTTAATCCAAAGAGATTTCTCCTTTAAAAGAATTATGGTACATCATCACCTGACCCCTAAAGAGATAGGGTTATGCGACATACCTCTTGCTTTAAATTTATTTTGTACCCAGAGCATACTCTTTTTCTGCAACTGAAAGGCTTGAATCATGGTCTGGAGCCGTGATTTCTCTCCATCGAAAGCTATGCAGTTAGGCTTTATAATTTTGGAATGCGTTTAGTTGCACAGCATAAATTGAAGGGAGAACGGAAAAATTGAAAATTGGTTGTCAATTCTTTTTATTGTTATTAATGACTATTAGCAGTGTCCATAATTTGGTGAGCATTTGATCTATGGGCTTGTGAAAAAATTTAATATTAAAAGTCTGAATTTCTAAAAATTGTGGCTGATTATCATCACTACAAGAGTACATTATAAGTGGGGGCAGGGAGGCTTTCCAAATTTGCTACCGAAATTTCACACGACGTCTTTGAAACTACTGCAACAACATTGTTTTCAGGAGATTGAAAACTTTGACAGATGTTTTCGAATGTTTTTGGGACGTGGGATGATCTGTTTTTAACAAGATCGTTATGAACCTACGATGTACACTAGTAATGCTTCCATCGCATCCCTTTGGGAGCTAATCTGCAGCATTTGCTCGTCAGGAATTCCATTGAAATTGTTGCTGTATCTTATGTTTGTGGTATCGAGTTCATTCAATGCTCTCGTCAGAGTAAGGCGTATTCAAGAGCTCTGTGTAAACTGATGTGAACATATTATTTCAAGGATAGTTGGATATATATCAAGTCTATTAGTTCACAACTGGACAGAAAAGGAAAAACCCTAGACAAGAAGGTATGACTATATTAAACACACCAGAGGATAGCTCGAGCTCGAAACAAGACTTATCAGAACATTACCATTCCATTTACTCCATCAGTGAGGTCAGATTTTAATCCGCTGACCGCATGTCATATGGTATGGAATACCCTACCTTAATCAGCTCGAAAATGTCACTCGTTTGGTACCTTCAGAAGAACTGTAAAAGATATTTTAATGTCTAGATGAATTATGTTTAACATTGTTTTTTTTTTCCTTTTTTAAAGTTGTTTATAGTAATATTATTATTATTATTATGTTAAGATCTTTTCGTTTTTTGTTTTTTTTTGTTATGATGGGGTGGACGTCTCTGGGCCGAGTTGAATATTTTGCTATGAGTGGTGTTTACCATGTGTGCAGCATCTCGCCTGGCTTGGTTTCGGTGGAGTTTGAGTGGTGGGCCACAGTTTGTCATCAGTATTAGTGATATTTAGGTATGTTTTTTTTCTTTCTTTTTTTCTCTCTGCTTTTCCGGGCCATGGAGCCCTGCGGGGGGAATATGTTGTAGCGTTTTTTTTTCCTTTCTTCTCTTTATTGTGTTTAATTATATGTGGAGGGTTTTTTCCTTTTATTGTGTTCGTTTATTGTTTAATAAAATGAACTCTGAACTCTGAACTAAAGCAAATTCTCGATGTCGTAAAAGAAAATGGTAATAAGCTAGACAATATCTACAATCAATTAGGAAGTCTTACGGCAAGGGTCGATAATCTGGAAAAAGACCATTCGCTACTTACAAATAAGATGAATAATACTGAGCTGAAAATTGTAAAGAATGAAAATGATACGTCTTGCCTCAAACTGCAAATAAAAACAAGTACCGATGAAATAATGAAGTTAAGAAGAAAAAATGAAGATTGTATTGGTCGGATTGTGAGAATGGAAGCCGCTAAATTAGAAAACACTGTTATTATATGGAATGCTGTGTACGAGGACAATGATAACACTAAGGTTTTACTCACAGAGATAGTTCGCTGTGGATTAGAAATGCCTGATGTAAATTTCACGATCACACACTACGATAGAAATCGAAAATTTTTGAAGGTGACACTGAATAAAAAAGATGATAAGTTAGCGATGATAAAAAATGCTAGTAAGCTTAAGGGTAAGATATTACATGGAAATAATTCGAACTTTTTTATTACTGACGATGTTCCAGCCGAAATCCTTAAAATACGTAAGCTGTTGTTTATGAAATATGATAAATTAAGAAAATTTCTTGGATATGATGCACGGATATCCAAGGGAATTCAAGCATATTTTTTTGTGAAAAGACCTGACGATTCGAGATCGACGACTTTTCGAGAGTCCGAGGAGAAGCACATCGAAGTTTACAAGTGGATGATCCTGTGGCATAAAATTATGATGTATGATAGTTGGAGCGCTCGGTTGTCATTATTTAACTCATGTAAGTATGTAATGTTTAATCTTGTTTTACTTAACCTCTTTGTTTCCATTTATTTATTGTCTATATACCTTCTTCTAAATTTTGATTTATTTTTCTCTATTTTTTTTTATTATTTAGACCCGTAGAGGTCTTTCCGATTAGTAGTATCGAAAGAAATCCACTTGGAATGAAGACATCTTTCTTTTCTTTTCAAAGTTGTTCCTATTTGTGTTAATTTTTTTTTCTTTTTTGGTTTGCTGGGCTGGTGGGGCGTGATGTGGTTGTCCTTGACGTGGTGGTAACACTTGAGAATGGATAAAAGTAATGGTGAAATTCCATCATCAAGGTTAAATGAATTTGAGCGTGATTCTCTTTTGTTTCGTTCTGTTTTCCAAAATATTGTAGCTAATGATATTGAAGGTAATTGCAATATATCTTCAATATCAGTATTCATCGGTCATTCAGAGTGATAACATCCATTAGTTTAAAACAGTTAATACACAATACAGTGCGCAAAGACGGGGAGAAGTTAGCCACGCCCCCCAGCATAGCAGTGTCTCCGGATAAAGATTCATTTCTTTTAAAACTGAAGAAGAGAGCGCTACAAAGCTGTGTCCCGGGCTAAAGCGGGACGCAACGAATAAACTCTACTGCCGGAGAATATTGCTGGCAGAGAATAAGGTAGGCAATCTTAATTATCTTGAATAAGCAAGCAGAAATGGAGAGGAATCAGATTCAGCCACCTCAACTTCCGGATGCGTCAGATCCCGACGCTATTTCTCAGTTTATGCGTGAAATAAATTTCAAACTGGATTTGATCCCACAGCTCTCAAACAGGTTATCCGGTATAGAGGCAAAAATGAATAGTTTTAGTAAACAGCTAGATACAACAAAATCAGAAATTTCAAACGATCTAGCGGAAATGAGGAACAAACTCAGGGAGTCTACACTGAAAATTGACTCATTGGAGGCAGAAATAAAGCGTTATAACCTCGTGTTTTACAATTTCCCTGTGGCTGGTCCATCCCAGTCGAGTTTGAAGGATGAGCTTTGCGAGTTTCTTAGCTGGTGCCTCCCGAACCAACAGCTTTCTCGGAGGGACATAAAGGATGCTTTCCGCCTGAGATCAGGCCCTGTAATAGCTAAGTGGCACGACTTGGAAATACGAAATGCGGTTCTCAGGATAAGTTTTGTATTGAAACAGAACGGCGTAGGGGTTGCTCCGGACTACACTACATATCAACGCGAGGCTAAAAAAAATTTAAAGCCAGTGCTGTCCCAAGCCATAGTAAAAGGTCAAAATGCGCGGCTCAAAAGCGACAGGCTTATCATTGAAGGTAAAACGTACACATACAACCGTGAATGTCAAAAAGTAAAAGAAATGACGGTAAGCCACCCAATTAGGGCCCCTAATCCAGCGCAAAGTAACTCAGAGATCAGAGGTATAAATCCCGATAATATGAATGAAAATAACCAGAGCTCAGTCCAGAATTGCCCTTCAGATCAGTCGGACTGTTCTGGTAATGAAAGTAACACGAACACGATAGTTGAAAGAAACAGCAACTTGCGGAAAACAATAGGAACAGGGAAAGGTCGTAAAAGTAGCGAGATTAGCCCCGTTGATAATACTTACAGTTACACCGCTAGAAATGTACGGCAAAGAAATGAGGAGCCTTTGACAAGCCGGGTTACTGAAGTGAATTGGCCACCAATTTACAGACAAAACACACGCCCGTTCAAGCAGCACCAAAAAATCAGCCTTGGTAGTACAGGGGTATAAATAGGCCTAGGGGCGACGATTATTACCGGTTAACTTTCCCCCCGAGTGATTACGGAGCCTAATAGCATCGACAAGGCTATACATAAACCCTGAAGTTTGTATCTTGGAATGTACAGGGTATAAAAAATAAATTAAGTTCTGCGGAAAGTGATTTGTCAAATTTTGACTTTGTAGCATTAATAGAAACCTGGCATTGCCCTAATGAAACTCCAAAAGTAAGAGGTTTCAATGTGGAAAGTGTATCGCGAGAGTTAGCTTCAAACAATCGTTATTTTGGAGGCCTTGTAGTGGTGATAAAAGATGAGTCTTCCAAAAGTTATATAAAGCTGAAAAGTAAATCAGAAAATGTTATTTGGATTACACTAGAATGTTGAGATGGACTGTGTATTGTAATAGGATCGATTTATATTCCGCGTCAAAATAGCTCGTACCGAAATGAAGATACGTGGAATTTGTTGGTAAAACAATTAGATGAAAAAAGAGCTAATTTTGAAAATGATAGATTGATATTAATGGGTGATTTTAATGCTTATACTAGTGATGAAATTGAATTAAAAGATGTGTTAATTCCAGGTACTCCGTCAGCAGCCCCAGCCGTCTACAGAATTCCCAGAGCTAGCAGGGATGAAAAAAGAAGAATAAATCAATGGGGTAGAAGGTTGCTGACACTATGCGCAGAATCGAGATTGATGATTGGAAATGGAAGATTTGGTAAGGATAAAAATTGGGGTGAGTTTACCTGCATATCTGGGGCTAGAGCAACTTTAATTTAGTAGGTTTTGGTGGATATTCGATGGGATCCGAATTACCTTGATCTGGATGTGCTTAAGCCAGTAGGATCGGACCATCTACCGCTATTTTTATAAATTAGGTCAAGGAGTGCTCCCCATAGGTGGGATATTTCTGGTGAAAGTCGTATTTATAATAAAATGTTAGACGTCAGATACCTAGGGAATGGTCTACAGAGGAAAATGTTAAATTTAGTGAAGCGCTTTCAGAGGATGATGTAACTATAAGACTAGGTGATTTAGAGAAGGTAAATAACCATGATAGATTGATAGAAGAGTTCACGGACATTTTACATAAAATAGCAGGCCCAGTTCTAGGAAATAAAGGAGGTTGTAAGGATATAGAATTTTTTGATGAGGAATGTAGAATAAAAAAAATTAGAATTGATTAAAGAAATGGAGATTTAGAGGGAAGAGGAAAAAGAGGAAAATAGGCTTTGACTAGTAACAAGGTTTAAAAATGCTCGCCGGGAGTATAAACACCTTTTAAAACAGAAGAAGAGATTGGCTATTAAAAAAGGTAAGGAGGAGCTGATCCAGTTTTATGAAAAGAGTGATATCGGTCTCTCTGGAGAAAGATAAAAAAGGGGGCCTCCATAGCTCAACCAAAAGTACCTGGCCCGAAAACATGGCCTACATACTACAACGACGCGGTTCAGGAAGACTATTCGTTTGACTGCTGGTTCAGCGACGAATTATCGAATACAGAAAATGAGACCAGTCTCCCACTGAAAGAACACGATTATAATCTGAAAAAACCCGCATCGGAAGAAGAAATTGAAGAATGCATAAGCACCATGGAAGGTGGATCAGCACCTGGTAGCGATGGAGTCCCAACAAAGATCTTGAAACAATTCCAACTTTTATTTATCCCCATCTTCTTGGTTATTTTCAACTCAGTTCTGGCTTCTGGAGAATGACCCTCGCCGTGGAAAACATCCTTGATTTTGCCACTATTCAAAAAGAGAGACCCAGTGGATCACAGTATTTATCGACCTATATCTTTAGTACATAGCAAAATATTAGAAAGAATACTAGATGCTGGATTAGCTCATTGGTTAGAAAAAGATAGGATTTTGAAGGAGGAGCAGGCAGGATTTCGAGATGGATGTAATGCTATTGATATTGGGTCTTAGTCCTACAGGCGCTTGTAGAAAAATATGCAAAATGGGAAAAATAGGTTGTACGTTCATTCTTAGATCTAGAAAAAGCCTTCGACCGCATTGATAGGATTTTCCTGTGCTTAGAACTGTTAAAGGTAGGCTTACCAAGACTTTTTGTTAGGATACTAGCTGATATGTATAGAAAGACATTTGGTATAGTTAAAGTTTTAGGGAAGGGATTATCGTCGCCGTTCGAAATTAGAAAAGGAGTAAAACTGGGTAGTAGTGTTTCGCCTAGGTTGTTCACGTTGTTTATAAATGATATTGTTGACCATTTTAAAAAGGTATGGGCCCCTACGGTGTCACTAGGGAACTTGACGTTATCTCTGTTGCTTTTTGCTGATGATGCGGTGTTGATAGGCAAGTCACCAGAGGAGCTTCAAATCTTATTGAGTATATTAAAAGAATGTTTAGATGGAAAGAAACTAGTGTTGAATATCAAAAAGACTGAGATTGTGGTTTTTAGAGGAATTCGTGTGAATAATGATGATCAAAAAGTAGAATTTTATTATAAAGGTGAAAAAGTAAAAGAGAGTGAAATTTTTAAATATTTGGGAGCAACACTTTCAGCAAAAGGAGGATGGAAAGAGCATGTAAAAGAGATGATTAAGAGAGGGAAAGCAGTTTCAGCTGCCATTTTACGTAATTCAAGGCTTTCAAATATAAAAGATCTAAAAATGCATAAATATGTTTTTAATTCTAAAGTTTTGCCTACTATCCATTACGGAGCTGAACTCTGGGGGCATGACCCGGCACCACAACTGGAATCAATTCAGCTGCAACACTTTAAGAGATTAATTGGTCTTCACGTAAAGACCCACAATTAGGCAATAAAAGGTGACCTAGGTATATTTTCGCTGAGAATGGGTAGATTAGCACAGATGATCCGGTACTGGATAGATAGATAGATAAGATAGATAAGATATTTATTTCTAGAAATTGCTATCACAAGCCCTGAAGGGCCGAATTCGAATTTCGAAGTCCATAAAAAACAAACAAGCAAGAAAATCATAACAAAAGCACAACAACTTAAAGATTGGCAACCAATGAAAAAAAAAATTAAAATAAATAAATAATCAAATATAGGAATGCTGTATGATTCCTTTGTCAATTATATTAAAAACTTCAAAATGGCAACTAGTTAATAAGATAAAAACTAATAAAACTGAACATAAATAAATAATATAAACAATAACAGATGTTTAAAAAAAAACATAAAAAGGGGATAGGGAACAAAAAAAAGAGTATAAAGGAAACCGAGCTGTTTCATTTATTATCTAAGAGAAAATACAAAATTTATTTTAACATTAACCACTAATTCTTAAATAAGTAAAAAAAGTGATAAAAGATTTTTTATACCGCAAGGTAGTACAAAGACTGGGAGATAAGGTGGGGATAGGCTGGGACACAGTTCGTGGAGGACGATTTCTATCAGGTACATGGTATGCAGGGAAAAGGTTCGCAGTACGGGGGTTCAAAAGTGCCAACTTACCAAAACGGAGGCACAATTTAATTCTTCGTCTCTCGAGGGTCTCTAGGTTTGAAATATTTAACAAATACAAATACGGTATCTTGCCCTCTTTAAAAATAATTCTTAGAGCTCTCTTTTGGACATTTTAAATTTTTCGTGTTGCTTCATTAGGGAGGCCAGTGTGCCACACAGGACAAGCGTACTATAATATGGGACGCACAAAAGAAATGTATACTTGTAGTAAATGTGATTCGGGACAACTGAATTTATTTAAAAGTTTAAGGAGGGAAAGCGAGGAGTTTGCTTGTCGTAGGATATTATTTATATGGGCATCCCATTTCAAATTAGAAGAAATTGTAACACCAAGGAGTTTAAGAGATGTGACAGAGGTTTCAGGAGGTATAGGAGCAAGAAAAAGGGGAGGGGATTTAAGGAAACTTACTGAGACTATTGCGGATTTAGAAGGGTTAACAGTCATGCTAACAGTACTGGCTAAAAGTTCTAAGTCTGCCAGAAGATAGGTTAGCAAAAGCAGCTTATGTGGAGATGCTACGGTCGAAACGTAAAAGATCATGGCCGTATCAAATAAAAAATGTTTTAGATGGATTAGGAATATCATATATTTGGAATGAGGGGCTAGGACCCTCAGATCAGGGTGAGTCGTTTTTTGCTAATATTTTATTAAAAAAAAAATAACACGAATTACAAATATGGACCCACTCAGTTAAAAAATCTGAAGCAATGAAGTTTTATTCCCATGTAAAAGAGATATTTGGATTTTAATATTATTTTAAACTAGGACTACCGGGGGAGACATTGAGGACTTGGTTTCAGATCCGAGCGAATTGCCTGCCTCTAAAAAATAGAAAAAGAGTATTTGAAAGAAAAAGGGTGGCCCCAGATGTAGATGCGGATTACTCTTGCCCCAGATGTAACCTAGGTATTGAGGATGTGGCGCATATTCTCACCGAGTGCCAGCAACTTTCTCTATTAAGGGAAAAGTATTTTGTGGGTGGTAACTTGGTGTTCCCTGGTATCTTTAAAATGACTGTAAAAAGGACAATCAGGCAGTTATATAAATATGTAAATGAAGCGTTGACATCAATGAGTGAAACTTGATATTTATGTTATTTTTCTTGTGGAGTGTAACTAAAAATATTGTTCAGTATGGCCTGTTTTTTGGCTTATAATAAATTATTATTATTATTATATTTGATACTCCAAAAAATCAATATTTATTTTTGAATGATTTGGCAAAGAATAATGTTAATAAAAGGAGGATATTGTTTTGAATTGTCGGGGCTGGAGGACTGCACGAGATACGATTCAAACTTTTTTTTATCGACATCTAATACGGATATCTTAGGCCTATGTGAATCTTTTTTAGATGAATTTTCAATTGAAAGTATTCATGTTGAAAATTATCAATTTTTTTTGTGCTTTGGTTAAAAATTGCATATCTGCTCGCGAAAGGTTAGATTATTTGCCAATGAATATTGAAATGCTTTTTGAATCTTGTGTTGCTGAGTGCTTTTTTTTCCAAATAATCAGAATCTGCTCATCGCAGTTATTTATCGTACTCTGTCAGCTAGTCAGATAGAATTTATAAATCATTTTGAATTTTTGTTGGATAAATTAGGTAGTCTTAATAATCCTTATCTAGTTATGGGAGATTTTAATAATAATTTAATGCGCCTTGTATCTGCTAACCAGAACAGAATGGATAGAAACACTGTATAGTTTTTAGAATGCCATTTAGCTTATGGATTAAATCCTGTACGTTTTAAGCCATCCAGGAAAACTGATTGGTCATTTTTACTAATGTATTATATTTTTTCACCCTATAACGCCGTTAATACATATGTCATTCCTGATGATTCATCTGATCACTGCATAATTGTGGCTGATTTTCCGCTTTAGTTCCCGTATAATAAGAAAAGTCATACAAAGCGTCAAGACTTTTCGCATAAAAATTTTTTTTAATTTGACAGAAGCGCTTGGTGACGTTGAGTGGAGTCTAGTAATTAATGAAAATAATCCAAATCAATCCTTAGATAATTTTTATGATATATTGACTGAAAAGCTTGATCAATTTGGTCCGTATAGAATCTCAATTAGAAAGAGAAATGCTCCAAGAAAACCTTGGGTAAATGAGTTTCTTTTGAAGTTGATTAATGAAAAAACTGTTCATATAAAACCAAAATGAAGTATCCTACAGAAATAAATATAATACGTTTAAAAATTATAAAAACCTGTTGGTATGGACTCTTAGAGAAAGTGAAAGAGCTTATTATGAAGATTTATTTCATAATTCTCATTCTCCCTGGAAAACTTGGAGTTTGATTAAGGATAAAATTGAATGAAATTAATAGTTGTCGCATCCCGAGGTGACATATGACATAAACAGTGAAGAAGTTATGTGACCGCAAGCTGTTGCTAATATGTTTGGTGATTATTTTATTGTTGTTGGACTATCTATCGTTTGTGCAGATATGGGTTTTTCTTCTCGCAGGATGTATAAATATTATATCCCTCCCTCTGTAGGTAGGAGCATATTTCTGGCCCCAGTTATTTTTGCAGTATTCTATAAGGTTATCAAAAATATTAAAAGTGGTAATTCAGTGGGATACAATGGACTATTAAAAAAGCTGTTAAAAAATATTGTTGGAGTAATTTTTGAACCACTTATTCATATTTTTAATGTATGTATCAATTCAGGTATTTTCCTAGTAGATGGAAAATTTCTCGGGTAATTTCGTTACATAAAAAAAGGTGATAAATCTGATGTAAATAATTATCGTCCCATTGCAATTTTATTACCTTTATCTAGTGTTTGAAAAAATTTTAAAAGAAAGGATTTCTAATTAATTGGATAAGTTAATTTTTTTTACCAAATACCAGTTTGGATTTAGGGCAAGTTGTTTGACGTAACACGCAGTTACAGCTCTTTTATTAGAATTAGGTAATTGTTTAGACTTTAGATAATGATTTACATGTTATTACTGTTTTCTACGATGTTAAGAAAGCATTTGACACATTAAACCATGGAATTTTTTCTGATAAAATGGAAAATGCAAGGCATAAGAGGACTTCGTAAAATCACACCTGTGTGGATGTAGTATTGCGGTAGATGTCGATGGAAAACTGTCGAATTTAAAAAACCTTATTGATATGGGTGTCCCTCAAGGTTCAGTATTAGGTCCGCTTTTGTTTTTGATTTATATTAATGACCTTCCGCAAAGTTTTCAGGGGAATATTACTCTTGCTATTCTATTTGCAGATGACACAGCTATATCCGTTAAAGCGAGTGATTCAACTACATTCATTGAAAATTTGATTGTCACTATCACTTCAGTTAAGCTATGGTTTGCTTCTAATAATCTAGTACCAAATTTTACTAAAACCGAATTTATAGTTTTTGGTTGTTCAAAACGTGCCACCCAATTGATTTCTTGTCAGGAGCTTCAGGTTAGTGAGAATAAAATTTGTAGGGTTCAGTCATATCGTTATTTAGGAGTTTTCTTGATCCATTATTGTCTTTTCGTAATCACATTGATAATTTAAGAGTTAAACTTGCTCAAAATATTGGGTCGATGTACCGTGTGATAAATATTTTTCCATTTTCCTCTAAAAATAATGTACCACTCTTTAATTGCTTCGAACTTGAATTACTGCTCAATTGTTTATCTTAATACCTTTTGGACACATTTAAAGCAAATATAGGTACTACAAAACAGGGCAGTAAGAATACTTGAAAATTTTTTACATCGAACATCGAAATTGGAAAATACATCTGAAACAAAAACGGTGTTCTTCTTCCTAAATTTGTCAGATTTAAAACGTATAAGTGATGTAAATATTTCCTTATGGCATTTTCAAATTCAAAATCCTAAAAATTATTTCTGTAATAAATCTCTGTTGATTTCGACCCGAATGAAGGTTCGGCTCGTCGGTGGGCAAGATTATACCGAATTCCTTTTGCAAGATGTGAAAGGTTAAGGTTTTCACCTAGGTATCTAATGCCATTCATTGCGAATAAATATAAGCTAAATGATAAAACTCAGATTGATCAATCCCAAAAATCTCAGCTGTATTTAAAGAAGCAATTATTAAAGATTGTTTTTTAATGTTGGTTTATTTACTTTTAATGATAGTTTATTTACCTGTAATGATGGAATTTTAAAAAATTATGATATTTTTGTTCGTGTTTTTGTTTGTATCCACGGTGCGACGGCCTTTCATTCCCCTCTTGCGCAGCATTTCTTTTCTCCCTACCTACTTTTCTTTTATTCCTTGTTTCCTAAGTTTTTGTTGTTATTGTTTTTTTTTTGTTAATTAAGTTAATTTTGCTATTATTATTATGACGACATGTTTTGTTTTGTGTATGTCCCATTATTTAAACACCAAACCTTACGAGCTCTGCTCTCTGTTGGGGGTTAATGTTTTTTTGTATTTTTATGTAGTTTAAGTAAAGTTTAAGCCTAAAGTTTAAGTTCAGGAAATTGAAGACTTTGACAGATGTTTTCGAAGGTTTTTGGGACGTGGGATGATCTGTATTTAACAAGATCGTTATCAACCTACGATGTACACTAGGTAATATTTCCATTTCATCTCTTTGGGAGCTAATCTGCAGCATTCGCTCGGCGGGAATTCCATTGAGATTGTTGCTGTATCTTATGTTTGTGGCCTAAGTACACTTAATTAATATTCAATGACGAATTATTGGCTTTGCTGTGGAACAGACATCTATCTAGAGACAAGATCAGATCCAGGTTTTTCGTTCGGGGGGGGGGGGGGTTTACTAATTTTCGACACGGTTTTCGACTAATTTTACTAGATTTTTCTAAGGTTTTACTAATTTTTGACTAATTTTCGACTGGGTAAAAAATTTCGGGAGGGAGGGGTTCAAACCGGGTACCCCCCCTCTGGATACGGCTTTGTCTAGAGAAAATGCGAATTCTAATGATTATTAGATTGCATCAAGTCAAATTAACCTAAAGACGTTTTTCCATATCAAAAGAACTTGCTGAAGTTATCGATGTACGTGCTCGGAGACATTCCCTCTGATGTGGTGTCTGATGCCATATCATGTCCAGATACTATAAAATTTCAGTGGCGCCAATTGGGTGGGGGGAGAGGGGGAAGAAGGCATTCCCACCCAACCCCCTAGATGTCGAAAAATATTATTTTTTTTATTTTCATTGAAAAATGTCCTTTTTGGTGTTTTCATTGGAAAAAAAACTCCCGAGATTTTAAAAATAAACGAAAAACCGCATCATTTTCATGAAATGCTATCACTGTAAAATGTTCAGCTGTCCTTGGATTTAGAAAGACGCGTTTTCGTGCATAAATTGCTGTTTTGAATTTGCCGCTAGATTTCATCTAGTCTATGGATTATTTTGATGGACTTTGTTTTAAGGAGGACAGGAAAGGCAATGGGAGACCACGGAATCAAATGGGGAGGAAAAACTCTCCTGGACTTAGATTATGCTGATGATTTAAGCATCCTAGATGAAAGTGTGAGCAAAATGAATGAATTTTTAGAGGTTTTGCGAGTTCAGGGTGCTAGAATTGGTTTGAAAATTAATGTTAAGAAGACTTAAGTCACTAAGGCTAGGAATAAGTGAAGATGGAAAGGTGACTTTGGGTAATGAAAATATTGAACAGGTGGACAGCTTTACTTAGCTTGGTAGTATCATTAGTAAAGACGGTGGGAGCAATGAAGATGTTGAATGTAGAATAGCCAACGCTCAGTGTGTTTTTTCACAGTTTAAAAGAGTCTGGAAGAATTGGAAGATAAGTCTGCAAACCAAGATTAGAATATTAGAAGCTACATTGAGGACAGTGGTCAAATATGTCTCTAAAGCATGGACGCTCCGGAAAGCGGATGAAGATTTGCTAGATATTTTCCAGAGAAATTGCTTAAGAATTGTTCTGGGTACCCGGGTGACTGACCGTATGTCAAACAAAAGGCTATACGAAAAATGTGCTTCAATACCGCTCTCTAGGGCTATAATGAAAGAAAGGTTGAGGTGGTTAGGGCACGTTGTACGGATGAAGGATGACAGATTGCCGAAGATTGTTCTTTTCGGCCAACCATCTAGGGCTAAACGGAAAGCAGGTCGTCCCCGTCTGGGGTGGGGGGAATTCATAAAGAAAGATTTAAAGGAAATGGGAACTTTGCGATTGTGTATTAAAAGGGAGGCTTTGAATTTATTGGGATTGGGGAGGAGCTTGCGTAGCTGTGTTGGCCTCAGGCGGCTTGATGCTGCGGTTAGTTATTAGTAGTAGTAGTAGTTTCGTCGAAATATTTCAAGTGAGGCATTAAAAAATGTATCTTATAAAAGCTTTCCCCCTCAATTCAATATTTCTAGTTTTGCCGTTACCTCATCAACATACAGAAAAAATAAAACAATTTTATATGAGCATATCTGCATTTTGCTTCATTTACTGTGCACGAGGACATTTTTTGCCTGAGTTAAAGATATTTCACCAATCACCGGTGGGGTTTCATTTCACTGGGGCTGTCTTATGTTTTTTTTTTATTACCAACTATCGATAAAATAGCGTCAGCTTTTGTCAGTTCTTTGGATTTTCTAGTTGCTGGAAGTTGGTATTATCCTTTGTTCGCACGGATCCGCATTTTTCTCACATTAAGCGGCTCATGCCCGTGCTGCATCATAGTCACATCTGTCGATAAAGAAAGCCAAAGATTGTGAATGACAAGGCATTTTCGTGACTTTAGCGTCACACTTGTATTTAAAAAGCAAAAAATTAAAATGGCAAAAAACTAGTTTAAAGAGTTTGCACCAACAGTAATTTGTGTCAGACTGTTCTCTACCAGTATTAAGTCTTCTTAAATTTTGTCAGATTCCTCTCCCAGATAGAAAAACCGTTGTTCTAAGTTTCCATCTTTTCTAGTTTTAAAAATTATGCCTTAAACCTTGACTTGGATTGGTCAATCCAGAAATTTACGTTTGAAATTTGAACTCGAGAAATTACGAACGGCAAACGTAATTGGCGCTGTAGTCGTGCGTAATTTTGATTTTATCAACAAGTGTGACTGTAATGTAGCACGAGCATCATGGATACAACAGCATTGCGAAACTGGGTATACTGAATGGATCCCAGACATCCATTAAAACGCAGAAAACAAGAGTTGAATCGAGCAAAATCGTTTGCAAGTTTAAAATTTTCTTACTGGTTTTATAAACAAATGGCGGGCTGGTTTTTTTTTTTTTTATCATAAAAAATTGAATTTGGCTTACATTTTGCAGCTGAAATTATTTTTTTAGTGCAATCCATCTTATAAAATTTTAAGGTACTGGTGCAGTATAACGAGACTTCTAAAGAAGCCAACTTTGGCTAATGAAATAATATAATATAATATATTTATATATAAATATATTTATAATAATATAATAAAATAACATATGAAATAATATAAAATAGGTTGTATATATAATAGTTTAGAAATAAATCTGGGCTATATATTTGCACATTAGGGAGGGGGTGGGGGTAAAGCGTAGCATATATTAAACACGTAACCTAACTTAACCTAGGTACCTCCCCCCCCCCCAAACCAAAAAAAACAACAGTTTAAAGATCGTAAACGCCATGAGAACTAAGTTTTGCATTTCATTTCTCAATAGCGGTCTCTTGAAAATAACCCGTCTGGCGGGTTTTGTCTCTTATTAGTATATAGAAGTGTCGTTATTATGCACCAGTACCGATTTTAAAATAAGCTCGCTGCTGCGTGTCTCTTAACAGGTGAATTGAAATATTTCAACGGAAGTGTTGACCCGCCACAATGCAGGAACGGACGTCAGATGCTTAACGGATGTTGACAGATCAAGGACAAATTTGCGTTTTACGATATTTTACATCTGCTTTAACCCGAGGTTATGCTGAGGACAGTTAAAAATTTGGAAGAGTTTAAAAATTAGATGGCAGTGTCGTTTTATATAAATTGTAAATTTCCAAATCATCTACTTTACAATGGTACTTCTTTCTTAAATTTGATTAGACTGTATGTCAAAGTTTTATTTAAACTCAAATGATATTTTTGCGTATTTGAAACTGGTTAATCACCTCATGGTCTTCTTGTGATTAAAATACCTAAACATTCAGTAGTTTTAAATTATCCTCTTCTTACTCTTTGTTGGGATTGTTATAGAGACGCTTTCGCAAATTCGCATCACCAGAACCAAATTCTGGGCCCTGCACCGGGTAGCTGCAGCTAGGTTCGAGCACTGGGTGCCGTCTTGCTAAGCAAAGATCGATTCCATTGCGCCACTACAGGGCTTTCTAAATTGCCAAAAAAATTTCTGGGATTATTAAGTTGACTTATTTCAAAGTCATAAAACAAAATATAGAAATCTGACAAAGGATAATCTAAAAAAGGCTACAACAGAGAAAATAGTAAGATATTAATTTAAAGGTAAACTATTTGTTCATAAGGAAGAAGCAAACACAAAGTGTTGAAACACAAAAATGTTTGAAATAACTCTGGATGTTTAGGCTAATACAGATTTTCAATGTATTCCCAAAGATCTGTACAATACGAGTACTTTAAAGCAATCTACTTTCTAGAAATATAAAACGTTTAAATTGTCGTAATGCGTATTTCTAAGTTTAATAAAGTAATATATATCTAACAAATTGTACTACATAATAAAATATAAGATAAAATTATAAACCAAAAACACTGTAAAACAGAAGTAATGGTTATAAAGATTCCTTACAAAGCTTGAAATTTGAAGGTTCTAGTTTAGAAATGAGAACGCTTCGAGGCTAAAGAAAAAAGATAGGTTTTTTGCCACTCACTTTAATAAATTCAAAATGCCGTAATATGTATTTCTATACTTGACAAAGTAAACTACGCAATTTAATGAAAGACAAAATAATAAGCTCAAAAAACACCGTAAGACAATAGTAATGGTTATAAAGAAGCCTTACAAACTTTGAACTTGGAGGCTCTTGTTTAGAGATTAGGACAATGAGAGGTTAAAGAAGACAAGAGGCTTGTTTTGCACCTCACGTAAAAAGTTGTTGTTTCATGTAAAAGATTTTTTCAGGATTAGGTCTCCAGCCCTAATTAGGGGGTTGAGAGGTTTTTCCAAGTTTTTAATTCCAATGAAGCAAAATAGGGAAGCTTGTCTGATTAATGCTAAAGCTCCATTTCCAAATTCCACATAAGCAAGCACGAAATTAAAACGTTAAAATACAGATTAAAGTATTTAAAGATTAATAATAGTGATCTGGGATCATGAACGACAGATTTCAATTTTATAAGGTGCGTTTTAGTTTCCGATTTCGATTTCTTCAGTTCGTTATCGGGCTTAACTTTATAGCTTTTCCTAATTGCAGACAAACAATGCACAAGGAAAAGGTTAAAATTTTGCATAAGGTCTTTGAAGATCAGTAAAAACAAATGGGGCCTGAATCTTAAATTTCTGTTCTATAGGGTGTGTTTTACTTTCTGATTTCAATTTCTTCAGTTAGTTACCGGGCTTAACTAAATAGCTTCCTTTCCAAATTTTACATAAACAACGCATAATTTAAACGTCAAAATATTGCATGAGGTATTTAAAAATTAACTATAGCAATCCAGGGTCATGAACCGTAAAGTTTAGCTTTGCTGGGTGCGTTTCAGTTTCCGATTTCAATTTTTGCAATTATCAATTGCGCTTAACTTTACAGCTCCCTTTTTAAATTTCACATAAACATACATAAAATGAAAGCAATAAAACAACACAAAGTGTTGAATGTTAATAATAGTGATCCAGAATCACTAATCATAGAATCCAAGCTGTGTTAGGTGCGTTTTAGCTTCCAGTTTTGATTTTTTCGGCTAATAATCGGGCTTTACTTTACAGCTCCCTTTTTAAATTTCACATAAACATACATAAAATGAAAACAATAAAACAACACAAAGTGTTGAATGTTAATAATAGTGATCCAGAATCACTAATCATAGAATCCAAGCTGTGTTAGGTGCGTTTTAGCTTCCAGTTTTGATTTCTTCGGCTAATAATCGGGCTTTACTTTACAGCTCCCTTTTTAAATTTCACATAAACATACATAAAATGAAAACAATAAAACAACACAAAGTTTTGAATGTTAATAATAGTTATCCAGAATCACTAATCATAGAATCCAAGCTGTGTTAGGTGCGTTTTAGCTTCCAGTTTTGATTTTTTCGGCTAATAATCGGGCTTTACTTTACAGCTCCCTTTTTAAATTTCAAATAAACATACATAAAATGAAAACAATAAAACAACACAAAGTTTTGAATGTTAATAATAGTGATCCAGAATCACTAATCATAGAATCCAAGCTGTGTTAGGTGCGTTTTAGATTCCAGTTTTGATTTTTTCGGCTAATAATCGGGCTTTAATTTACAGCTCCCTTTTTAAATTTCACATAAACATACATAAAATGAAAAAAATAAAACAACACAAAGTTTTGAATGTTAATAATAGTTATCCAGAATCACTAATCATAGAATCCAAGCTGTGTTAGGTGCGTTTTAGATTCCAGTTTTGATTTTTTCGGCTAATAATCGGGCTTTACTTTACAGCTCCCTTTTTAAATTTCACATAAACATACATAAAATGAAAACAATAAAACAACACAAAGTGTTGAATGTTAATAATAGTGATCCAGAATCACTAATCATAGAATCCAAGCTGTGTTAGGTGCGTTTTAGCTTCCAGTTTTGATTTCTTCGGCTAATAATCGGGCTTTACTTTATAGCTCCCTTTTCAAATTTCACATAAACATACATAAAATGAAAACAATAAAACAACACAAAGTTTTGAATGTTAATAATAGTTATCCAGAATCACTAATCATAGAATCCAAGCTGTGTTAGGTGCGTTTTAGCTTCCAGTTTTGATTTTTTCGGCTAATAATCGGGCTTTACTTTACAGCTCCCTTTTTAAATTTCACATAAACATACATAACATGAAAGCAATAAAACAACACAAAGTGTTGAATGTTAATAATAGTGTTCCAGAATGACTAATCATAGAATCCAAGCTGTGTTAGGTGCGTTTTAGATTCCAGTTTTGATTTTTTCGGCTAATAATCGGGCTTTACTTTACAGCTCCCTTTTTAAATTTCACATAAACATACATAAAATGAAAACAATAGAACAACACAAAGTGTTGAATGTTAATAATAGTGATCCAGAATCACTAATCATAGAATCCAAGCTGTGTTAGGTGCGTTTTAGCTTCCAGTTTTGATTTTTTCGGCTAATAATCGGGCTTTACTTTACAGCTCCCTTTTTAAATTTCACATAAACATACATAAAATGAAAAAAATAAACAACATAAAACATTGAAAATTAGTAACAGCAATCCAGGGTCACTAGTAATAGAATCCAAGCTGTATTAGGTGCGTTTTAGCTTCCAATTTTTATTTCTTCGGCTAACAATCCGGCTTAACTTTATAGCTCCTTTTCCAAATTTCACATAAACAAACAGTAGAATGAAAACGATAAAAAATAGCTAAAGGCATTGAAATATTAGTAATAACAATCCAGGGCCATGAGCCGTAAAATTCAAGCTGCACTGGATGCGTTTCAGTTTTCGATTTCTCCATAGTATTTATAGACCACATAGCAAAATTGCATACCAGAAGAAAAGTCACAATTTCACGTCCAGGTTTCTCTTTCTGCTCTTTCCTTGTTGTGGTATACCGTCGAGATGCATCTAATATAAATAAACTTTGGGCTACAGCTTGAATAATTGAGCCCAGGGCAGCACCCATCCCAAGGTAAGTATCGAACCCAGCATCTTTATGGTTATACGCTGCATTTATTATAAAAACATTATAAGAGAATACACCCACTTGTCCCATAACAAGCAGTATATCGTCTAGCTCCATCTCTTTTGTTGTATCGAAGCGAAGTTTTCGTATTGATATCATACCAGCTATGGTTGCAATAATTGTGACAAAATAAATCGCAAGTCTTGAGAAGGTCACTTGAAGAATAGCCATTCTTACATATTCTGGTCGATTAATCAGTGTAAAGAAGAGGATTAAGCTAATTATTGTTCCAACAAAGACAAAAATACCTAAGAATAAACCCTTATTAGCTTTAGAGCAATCTACTGAATAATGATGTCTTGACCGTCTCTGTAAATTTGATTCATTATCAATAGCAGATAATCCAGTATTTTTCCAAAGTAAATAAGATATAGCAGCACAGATTAGGGAATATTCAATAGTGCAAGGAAATAAGAAAGGACTTGCGTCCTGCACAAGACTTCCCATTACGTCTGTACGTCTGCATTCGTCATCAAATACATGGAAAAGATGGCTCTCATCCTCTGGAGATGATTTGGCTGCGCGTGCAATGCGACCGTGGCTTTCAGATGTGTTTAAACCTTGAAGAACGCCTATTAAGGTATTATTCAATATCTCCGGGTAAGATTCTGTCATATTATCTTTGATATTTTCAGTCGTCATTGAGTATTCCATGCCTGTAAAGAATGAACTGAATTAGTTTGTACTACCATTTTAATTTTAAACTAGATACAAAGGCCAAAGGCAGCTTTGCCATTTTTTGTCACTTCCCTCCAATCATTTAGGCCTTCCACCCCTACGGGTGGTGCTTAGGACTTTGCTCGTCGTAGCTGGCATTAACAGATGTTGCTCTATGCTATAACCCCAGTATATTTTTATCGACAAACTAATCCAATTATATTCTGAGAGGATGCCTTCTATTATAATTTTAGCTCAAAAACACCACCTTTTTTCTTGCCAAAGAAGACAAAAACTGCCACCCTCATGCAAATTTGGAAGTACCGTAGCGTATACTCTTTTTAGAAGGATCGTATATCCCCCAGCCGTGAGACAAAACAGGGTAAATCTACCAGTACTACGGAAAAATCTTTACAGTTTTGAGAGGACAAATGACGCGGAATTTTTTTCGGGGGAGGGGGGGGGGCTATAATAAAACGATGTCTTCCATAATCTGAATAAAAAGTGCCGAAAAATTCGAGAAAATTAACGATTTCGAGTGAGCGAGACCTGGAGACCCACCTAGTTTACGTGCCCTCTACAAACAAATACCTAAAACCTCTATTTATCCTGGACGAATACTCTGGAAACCATTCAGCATATCTTCATTGACCTTTCTTACTCTCCACGTGAGGACTATACTTGACCACCCTTGCTCACTATGGCCTCTAGTATTCTATTCTTAGTTCTAAAGTCTGTTTCCTGTTCTTCCAAGCTTTGTTCTAGCGTGAAAATACCATGTGCCTAGAGAAATTGAGACCCGAACACCATGCAAATATGAAAATCAATGCATTCATGAATTAAATTTTGAAACGTAAATTGGCTGAGGGATTTGGCTATGCACACCTAAATTTTGCCTTTCTGAACCTACTGTAACTGAAAATACTATAATAAAAAGTACTCTAAGTTCTTACTATCCCCTTCTCCATCAGCATGAAACTCAATTTTTTTACGTCATTCATTGTTTTTAAAATTTCATTTTCGATTTTGATTTACTAGAGACAACATTCACTTTTTAATTCCTTTTCACTACCTTAACAGTTTGATAGAAATAAAAATGCGGTTAAAAAATGAGCAAAAATTAATCTATATTTAAAGAAACAAACTTTGAAACGACCCCCCCCCCAAAAAAAAAACAAAAAGTAATAGAACCTTCCTATTGTTACAAGTGTATCTTTTCTATTTATATTTTAGCTTCATGTGATATTTTTCCAAGATTTCGCTTCATTTCTAAATAAGAAATTGTTTTGTTTATAATAAACTATACAACGAATTTAATTATTTCAAATAAGAAATTTACTTTAAAATTTACTTTAATCAGCTTCTCATTTTAGATTTGTCTTTCTGAACCTACTGTAACTGAAAATATTATAATAAAAAGTACTCTAAGTTATTACTGTCCCCTTCTCTATCAGAATGAAACTCAATATTTTTATTTCATTCATTGTTTTTAAAATTTCATTTTCGATTTTGATTTACTAAAGACAATATTCACTTTTTAATTTCTTTTCATTCACCTTAACAGTTTGATAGAAATAAAATAGCGCTTACAAAATGAGCAAAAATTAATCTATATTTAAAGACCCCCTCCCCCCAAAAAAAAAAAATAGAAGGTAATAGAACCTTCATATTGTCACAAGTGCATCTTTTCTATTTATATTTTAGTTTCATGTGATATTTTTCCAAGATTTCATTTGAATTTCTAAATAATAAATTGTTTTGTTTATAATAAATTTTACAATGAATTCAATTATTTCAAATAAGAAATCTCCTTTAAAATTTACTTAAGAAGTAATGATGCATTCTACTATCCAACTATACCAATAAGGACACAAAAAAGGCATTATCTTGTTTGATGTAATTGAAGATAAACATATTTAAAAAATAAATAAAATGATCTTGCAGAGAAATAAAACTGAGAACAAGCAGAGACTGGACCAAACACTGTATGCTCTTCAATATCAGAACCTGAGCTGGATCTCTATTGGCGATCTATTCAAATTTTACGCTTTGAAGGTTCAAATTGCACCCAACCTCCATCTGTAGGGGGGAGGTCATAATCCTTGTCATTATAACATATGTTGTAAGAAAAAAAAGGGTTATCAGACTTTAGTAAGACTTCGTGGAAGAAAGAGTCACTTAGAGTCAAAGCTGGGGTTTTCAGCTGTCCAGGATTTCATGTCAATAGGGTTGAAAAGAGGGTCAAATCTGAACCAAACTTTGTCAGAATTAAGAGATGGTGTTCTTTTTAAAACTTTTGGGGATCTGAACCCAAAATAGCCTGTTTGGAGGAGGTATCCTTAGATTCTTGTCATCTGAATACCTAGCAGATGGGGATGTAGAATTTCGACCGAAATTGATAGGAATTAAGATTGTCCTGGCTGTGTGTTTTGGGTATTCGTACCCCCTTCGGAAGATTTTTGGGAAGAGGGGTCCTACATTCATGTCATCAGGATATACAACAGAATGTGGTTCAGATCTTCAAGAAATTTGGCGGGTAGCAAGAGCTGATGACTTGATCATAGTTTGGGAATCAGAATCCTATCTCAGTACATACAGCAGATATAGTCGTCATCTGTCAATTAAATATTGGACAGAAGTAAGAATAAGTATGCCATTGTACCATCTGGTGTGGATTCTAAACACATTCCAGCCAAACTGTTCGTTTTCTATTGAAATTGTTGTCATAACGAAATTTGGCAGTGTTTTTGGATACCAGCCAAACTGTTCGTTTTCTATTGAAATTGTTGGCTTCCAGCTATTCATGGTAAAAACTAATGTATAAACATAGTTTTAATCAATGCTCCTCCAAAAAAAAATAACTAGGTTTTCGCCTTGTTTCTATAAGAGAAACATAAAAAGCAGAATTTTCTCTAAAGAAACATACTCTAAAGAAACATAGTTTTTACCATGAATAGCTGGAAGCCAACAATTTCAATAGAAAACGAACAGTTTGGCTGGTATCCAAAAACACTGCCAACTTTCGTTATGACAACAATTTCAATAGAAAACGAACAGTTTGGCTGGAATGTGTTTAGAATCCACACCAGATGGTACAATGGCATACTTATTCTTATTCTTACCATATTTTTGCCGGGGTGCTACCATTTCGGCGAACCGTCACAAGCACGAAACGTCATAACATCGAAGCGTCAGAACCTCGAATCGTCATAACATTTCGACTATATATTTGCACATCAAGGGGGTGGGGGTAAAGTATAGTATATATTAAATACGTAACCTAACCTAGGTACCTTCTCCCCCCTAAAACCCAAAAAACTAAAGTTTTAAATTTTTATGATGTTATGACGGTTCGAGGTTCTGACGGATTTTTTTGTCGATGTTATGACGGATTTTGTACTGCTCCTGACGTTCGTGCTCCAAACGGTTCGATGTTATGACGCCTTCCCATTTTTGCCTAAAGAGGAAAAGCTCCAGACGGTTCGATGTTATGACGCCTTCCCATTTTTGCCTAAAGAGAAAAAGTGGAAAAGTGGTGGATTCTAAACACATTCCAGCCAAACTGTTCGTTTTCTATTGAAATTGTTGTCATAGCGAAAGTTGGCACTGTTTTTGGATACCAGCCAAACTTAGTGTGAAGTAAGAGCAAGTGTCCTACCTATGCTTTATGGAATTTATACTTAACCTGTCCCATCCTCTCTTTGTCTTTCTTTGTTTTATTGACCCTTAAGTCTGAATTTGGTCCATTTGGGTTTGTGATAGCCGTTTTTCAGTAATAAATCTTATTTTATCTTATTCAAGGTAGGGGGGTCAATAAATTACAGTATTGCTGGTCTTAAAGAAAATAATTGGGGAGAATGAGCTAATTTAATAGTTTTGCTCTTCGGGGATCCGAAATCGTAGCTCAGAAATGTTATATTCTGTAACTCTATGATAATATTAATTAAAAAAAACAACTTTTTCCACAAAATAAGTTTTTCAAAAAAAAAGTAAAGAACTCTATTAAACCAAAAATGAGGAAAAATAGAATAAAACAATCTACCAAGCGTGGAAAAATTTGTGGAAAATTTTTTTTCCACAAAATAAGTTTTTCAAAGAAAACTAAAGAACTCCATTAAACCAAAAATTAGCAAAAATAAAATCAAATAATCTACCAAGCGTAAAATTACCACAAATCAGCATTGATATATAAATGAAACCCAAAACGAACAGAAATGACAATGAATAACCGATTCAAACTGAAAACGAGCAGAAATTAATATGAGTAGGGCTCAAAACCCTTATTCCTTCCCAAGGCCAGAACATAATTTGCACTTTACTGAACAAAGTACAAATAAATGTGCATTGTCAGTATAATGTACATATGCTGATATTTATTCCTCAAAATGTTAATCTTTACTTTTATTTGAAAACTTATTTTGTGGAAAATATTTTTTTTATTTAATTTCTATTTGTTTTATATTGACGTGGTCTTTTTCAGGAAAAAAAGAAAATGATATTTTAAATTTTATCATTTTTTGTTAAATTTATAGTTTGGCCTGTTATATGTACACTAGAGAAACTTTTTCGACAATTTTTAACAACATACACTCTTTTAAAAATTTGGACACAAATAGCAGTGTTTAAATTAACTTTATACCTCCTCTAGTTCACCTGAAAAGTAAAACTTAATACTATTCGCAAAAAATCCTATCCGTCAACTTTGACAGCTTGGATACACTTACACTCTTTTGATTTTGTCAAATTTTCAGAACAGAAATAGTAATAAAAGTAGAACCGAAATTTTGAACATATTAGCCTCAGTTGTTGTTGGGATATTGATGATATGTCTTATTGACAACAAGCATAAACACCGAGCGTTTTGATTTAATCTTAAGGTAATATTTAGTTTTAAACATAATGGGCAAATTGCATAACTGTGGAGGTTGAACTACGCAATAGCCCTAGAGATACAGTTACAAGACAGTTCAGCTATGCTGAGCAAAATGTCTATTTTAAAATTTTGATTGGAATTGTTTGGAAAATAATTAGCTGAAGAGGAGGACTGATTACCCTCCAATCACGTTTGACTTTTAAAAAGGACACTAGAACTTTGAACTTCCAATCAAATTAGCTCCTTTAAAATATCAATGATATTACTAGCTATGATACAGCAGCGCTGCCTATGATTTTCACTTATATGCCCTTTTAATACTTGCATACGTATAGTTTTTTCGTTGAATTGAGACTCCTCCTAAAAGTTTCAACCAAATGCCCTTAGTGTCTTCTGGCTAGTCCAAAATCTGTCACAAGTTATCCTGAAAGGTATATCTTATTAATATAAACCGTTTTTCTGATATTGTTTTGTCACCCTTTTGACAATCTACATTATCATAGTTCGTTTTGATTTAGTTCAATAACCGCCTAAACGTTCCTTGAAAGCTTCAACTTCTTTAGCTTGTGTATTAGCAATAGTTATAGTTGCAGTAGTAGCATTAGGAGTAGAAGAAGTAGTATTATGGTGCAAATATTGTCTTTTGGTTAGTTCAGTATCCCCCACAACAAGTCTTGTAAGTTTTAATTTCCCAACGAAACTATTCATAAGATATTGCTCATATGCCATTTTGACGACCTGCATGTGGATGGCAGGTTGTCATCTGTACAACAGAAATTTCCAGAAATATTCTCTGAAAGTTTCGCCTTCATACCATGTTAAATAATCAATATGGCCTTTCCTAACACAAAAGCTACAGAGGCTTTCTATTGTAGCTCATATCACAGGCAGCACAATAGCGATGCCTAAGTAAAGAGTAATGTGGGCAAAATGTACTATTTATTTTATTTCATTTTTTTTTTTTTTTTTTTTTTTTTTGGTTTTAGACCAGGGCACTTCGTATAGAAAGAGTTGTCTCAGAAACTTCAAAAGGGGCTCATTCGATTGGAAATTGAAAGGCCCAGTGCCCTTTTCAATAGTCAAAAGTGATTGGAGGGCACCCAGCCCCTCCAATTTCGAGAAATTTTGAGATAACGATTTTGCTCAGCGTAGTTGAAAGGTCTGGAAATTATGCTTTTGAGAATGACACCCTCCCATAACCCTCAGGTCAAGGGTTGTAAGTTATGCCCTGGGGGCATATGAGGTTTTTATAAGGATTTGTTGTAGAAAGGATTTGTTAGAAGGATTTGTTGTAGAAAGTTTGAAAGGGGCTCAGTCGATTGGAAATTGCAACTCCTAGTGTCTTTTTTAATAGTCAAAAGTGATTGGACTTTTGACTATTAGGGCAACCAGCCCAACCCCACGCCCATCATTTCCCATACATATTCAATCAATATTTTGAGATAGCCATTTGGTTCAGTGCAGTTGAAAGGTCCAGTAATTATGTCTTTGAAGATAACCCTTCCACAGCCCTCAGGGCAAGCGTTGTAAGTTATGCCTCGGGGCATATTATGTTTTTATGCAAAGGGTAGTCGTATAAACTTTGTAGGAGGCTCATTGGATTAGAAATGAGAAGCTCTAGTGCCCTTTTTAAGAGTCAAAGTGTCGGAGGGCAACTACCCCCCCCCGCTTACATTCTATTTTCCCCAAAATGAATCCCATTGAAATTTTGAGATAGCCATTTGTTCAAAAACAGCCTAAATAACACATAACAGGGCCCTTGGGGTTGACATAACCCCCCAGAGTCTGGAGGCAAGGATTGGTAAGTCTTGCCCCGGGGGTATGCAAGCTTCTTATGGAAGGGTTGGTTGTGTGAACTTTAGAGGAGGCTTATTTAATTGGAATTCTAAGTTTCTAGTTCTCTTTTAAGAGTCTACTACTACTGCAGCTACTGCCACTAAAGCTAGGGCTACTAATGTTAATTTTGTTGCTACTACTCCTACTGCTACTACTAATACTAAGGGTATTAAAGCGAAACATTTGGGAAAAATTAAACTGTATGGAATTAAAGTGAAACACACCATACCCACACAGTTTGTTAAGAAGACGTATCAGAAATACTTCAGGAACGGCTCATTGTATTAAGGTTAAACTTTCAGCGTGTGTTGAAGGAGATCTTGAAGGAACCGACGGTGCTATGCATATACTGCTACTAATGCTACTACAACTATCGCTATTACACAAGCTAAGAGTATTAAGGTGAAGCTTTCAATGAATATTTAGGCGGTGTTGAACTAAATAAAAAAATTATAGTGCCATTTTTAAGAGTCAAAACAGATTGAAGGGGAAGCAGCCCTCCACCAACGCTCATTCATTTTACAAGCACATCCAGTTTCAAAATTTTTAGACAGGTCTTTTGTTTAGCATTGTAGAACGGTCTAGTAGCTATGTCTCTAAGGATATTGGGTATTTCAGCCCCCTCACAATTATGGAATCGGTCCATTATGCTTTAAAACTAAATGTTGCTTTAAAACTGAATCAAGAGGCAGTGTGTTTATGGTTTTCAGTAAGACACCTCAGCAATATATCGAAAATGACTGGGGGTATTAAGCGGAAACAATCGGGGCTACTACTATTACTACTTCTGCTCTTACGATTTAAATAAATAAAAAGAATGTAAATGTATCCAAGTTGTAAAAGAGCATAAAAAGAATTTTTTGGGTAATATTATGTTTATTTTTCCTGTCAATTAGGGGAGATATTAAATTAAATTAAAGAATACTATTTGTGTCAGGATTAACATTGGCAAAAAAGTTTCTCCAACATGTAATCAGGTAGCAATCAGCTATGGATTCCTATAGAAAAACCGTAAAGATATAAAATATGTTTTTTCCACGAAAAAGACAATTTAAATAAAAAAAGAACAGAAAATTAATTTAAAAAACTTTTTTCTACAAAACAAGTTTTTCAAAGAAAAGTAAAGAGCTTTATTAAATTAAAAATAAGCAGAAATAAAGTCAAATAATCTTCCAAGCGTAAAACTACCCAAAATCACAATCAATAAATGAATGAAACCCAAAACGAACAGAAATTACAATAAATATCCGAGTCAAGCTCAGAGCAAGCAAAAATGACCATGAGTCGTGCTGCCAACCCCCCTGCCTTCTCATGACCAAAACATAATTTGCACTTTACTGAAAAAAAATCAAATGACCGTGGATTTTCAGTTTAATATACATATACTGATATTTATTCCTTAAATTTTCAAGAATTTTTTTTTTATTTACTAAAGTCCAAAAAGTGAAAACATTTATTATGTATTTTGTTTTCAGTAAAGTGCAAATTATATTCTGGTCTTGAGAAGGCATGGGGGTTGTCTGCACTACTGATGCTAATTTAAAAACGAGCAGAAATTAGCATGATTAGGGCTCACAACCCCTATGCCTTCTCAAGACCAGAACATAATTTGCATTTTACTGAAAAAAATACAAATAAATGTGCATTGTCAGTTTAATATACATATGCTCATATTTATTCGTTGAAACCTTAATAATTTTTTATTTATTAAGGTGAATGTCGCTAAATTCATTGCAATGTTAATTTTCCTATGCTACGAAAAAAGATCTTGCTCTCTGACCCAACATACCAGCAAAATGAAATTTTGCACAAGTGATCTTTGGACAAGGATCCAAAATTTGGCCTGTTTTTTTTTCTGATTTAATTCCTAGGAAATAGAAAAAAAAATCTAATGTGAAACATGGTAGCTCTTTTTAAAAAAAGTATGGAGCCTAAGAAATGGAAAATTTAAAGTAATCGAAAGTACTTTAAATTCAAAAAAATAATTTGAAATTAATTGGCCTGATTGAAAATTCTAGATTCTTTTAATTTATTCCTTCACGATCGTTTTTGTGTTTTTATATTTTGGACTCTTGCACGGCATGGATAAAAGCGAAAAAGTCGAAAGTAACTTCAAATTGTAGCTCTTTTTTTCTTTAGTTTATATCAAACTTTTCTGCTTTCTAGTCCAATTCATTAATTATATATATATTTATAAATAAAATTAAATTTTTACTCTGTTTCTCCTGTCTTACATAACCCCACTTTACACCCCCTGAATGGAAACATACCTCAGGCTAGGACGGGTAATGCTTGCGTTTAACTGTCAACTTGTCTTTAATTGGAGTTTGTCAAACAGTTCGTGGTAACGAACTGTAAGTAAGGAGCGACCCGGCTCAATGGTAACCGAAACTCTAAAAAACAGGATTTTGATACCAATAGATACATCAAAAGAATCAGATTTTAATTCTGATTTCAAATATATAAGTTTCATCTTACCCATCAAAAGTTACGTGCCTGAGAAAATTTGGCTGATTTTCGAAAAAAGGGGGAAAGACCCCCTAAAAGTTATAGAACCTTAATGAAAATCACACCATAATATTCAGCGTTTAAAATAACCCTCCTGTTTTTGTTTCAAGCTCCAATAAAAAAAATTTTTTTTTTTTCAATTTTTTTCACTAGTGAAGATAACGGATGCGTGTTTATTTTTTTTTTTTTTTTTTTTTTTTTTTTTCCCATAGGTTAAAGTTTATACCCCGTATTACACGAAAATCGTGTGTCAACTAATTGGAACTGAAAATAAAATTTATATTGCCCTTTCTAATTGACCAAAAAAAAATGGAGGGCACAAAGGCCCCCTCCATCGCTCATTTTTTTCCCAAAGTCACCCGAAAATTTTGAGATAGCCATTTTGTTCAGCATGGTCGAAAATATGATAAAAATGTCTTTTAGGATGACTTGATCCCCCAAAGTCCCCAGGGGAGGGCTGAAAGTTATGAACTTTACTCAATGTTAACATATAGTATTGGTTATTGGGAAGTATACAGACTTTTTCAGAGGAGATTTTTTCTGGTAGGTGGGGAAGGAGAGGGTCGGGGGCTCTTTGGAAGGAACGTCCCATGACGGAAGTTCTCCTGGGCGAAGGGACATGGCTACGAAGGGGGCGCCGGATTTCCCAGCATTATTAAAGAAAAAGATCAGGAATTAAATAAAAAAAAGAAGTTTTTCAACTGATCAACTGATTGTGATTAAGAGGTCATTTTTAAAGAACTGGAAAAAAAATTCGAACTATAGTTTAAAGAGCAGGGTATTGACTAGGGGGCGAACCCCCTAATATACGTGTTAAAAATTTATGAATATAGAAGTTCGTTACGTAAGTTAATTCTAAGTTACGTATATTTATTACTAATAAAAACGTTCGTAAATAAAATTAAACAAGTTTCGAGAAAGCCATTTAACCAAATATAATATGCAAATTTTGTTTTAATTATTCATGTACGGTGAGCCAAAATAAAAACCTGCATTAATTCAAAAACGTTCAAAAATTAAATAAAAAAAACAAGTTTTTTTAACTGAAAGTAAGGAACGACGTTAAGACTTAAAACGAACAGAAATTATTCCGTATATGAAGGGGGCTGTCCCCTCCTCAAAGCCTCGCTCTTTACGCTAAGGTTTGACTTTCTCACAACTCTATTTTTTTAAACAATAAAAAAACTTTAGCGTAAAGAGCGAGGCGTTGAGGAGGGGACAGCCCCCTTCATATACGGAATAATTTCTGTTCGTTTTAAGTTTTAACGTCGTTCCTTACTTTCAGTTAAAAAAACTTGTTTTTTTTATTTAATCAGCGTAAAGAGAACATGGAGCCAGTTATTGCAAAAAAGATGCGCGTTCTCAAGCCAAAGAGGAAGAATATGGAAGCAGAACACTGGAGCGATTCTGATAGTTTAGACTTGAGTGAAATCGACTGGTCTGACCACAGTAGACAAAATATACCAGTAAGCTTATCGCAGATCATTTCTGGTCTTCGTGAACAAAAAGCTCCTCCCACTTATTTCTGCATTAGCTTGTTTCTGCATTAGCTTTATTTCCGTTTGTTTCAATGCACTTTGATGGAAACAGTCGGAATACTCGGAAACAGACTAACCTACATTCCCGCTAATGTGACTTCGCCTATGTTTATATCTGCAAAAACGTTCTCCGGAGCACTCGCACCACGGTCCGGGTTTTTATAATGGGTGAGATAGAGAATGATCATACTGGATAATATATGAACTGTGGGTCTGACGATGAAAGTGAATGACAAGTGGCGACTTCGTAAACGCGACTGGTTATTTCGTATTATATTATCATGTAGTCGAATTGGATTCGTTTTTGGAAGCATGAATATAACCAATATTAATGTTTTCTTAGTGCCTTTGTGTAGGCTCTATATTTTTGCGTAAACGAGTTTTGAGCCCCTGTTGCTGCAGAAATTGTTGATTCAATTTGCTCGATTTGTTTCGTATTTTATTAGAACTTCTATTCTCACTATTTGGGTATTCGTTTTATGTCAAAAGCAACTGAGCTATGTCCACTTTCTCACCAGACAGTACCCCAATTGGTCACATTGGACTCGCCAAAATACCTACCCGGCGCAAAAATTGTGTCTTTAGCCCCTTGGAAAGACTCATCTGTAGCGGAGAATAAGCATAGTCGAAGGGCGTTCAAACAGTCAGGAAGCATTTTAGACCTATCTTTGAGAAATTACTGTGATGCATATAAACTACGAAACGAGGTTAGATTGACTAGACCTGTCTGTAGAGACAAAGAATCTCTATTTCTGATTTCGTTTTCTGATGTCACTCTTTTTACCCAAAATCACTCTTTTTTCGGGTTTCTTCCCTCTCTGGAGCCTCGGCTAGTTGGCAACCGTGCTTATCCGGACCTCGAATAATCTAGAATTTCGTCCACTAGTCAATTATTCTTAGTCAAAGTTGTTCTCAAGCGGTTTCACAAATTTGCGCTTTTCTATTTCTAGCTCTGCCATTTCGAAGAAAACAACTATTATCGTATCTCTAACCATCTCGGAGTATTGAGCGTCACATCCAGAAAAAAACCATACGAAATCAAAGTATCGCTTTGCGACACAAATAGAATATCGTTAGCATCCTCAGAGGAAAAACTCTGGGTACAGTCCAGGTCAGATGCTTCCCAATAAACTGAGGTGGGGCTATTGAAGAGATCAAATAGTGAGTCATGAGTACAGAGGGCCCTTTCAAGTTTAGACGATTACAAAATAAATCATTCTATTATTATCAGTATTTCTCTTCATTTCTCTGTATTTCTTCAGATTGTCTTCTGAATAAGAGTTCATGTAAAGCACTGACAATGCTTATTTCTGCAATTGTACTTTTTCTCGTACCTAATACACTTCTCGCAGAGCTTTCTGTTGCTACTTCGCTCTGTCCTTTTACAGCCCAAAGGGTGAATTTACACAATTGACATCTGACGCACCACGCGCACGCATCTGATAATGCCAAAACATTAGTGAGCGTAGTGACGTACGAGGCGGGTGGCTTGTGTCGCACTGGTCTAGAAGTCCACCCGCCGCGGGAAGGAGATTAACCTTAAAGTTATAAAAGTGATAACGTTTAAAAATGTTTTTTTCAGTAAAGTGCAAATTATGTTCTGACCTTGAGAAGCCATAGGGGTTGTGAGCCCTAATCACGCCAATTTCTGCTCGTTTTGAGTTTGACTCTGTTATTTACTGCAATTTCTGTTCGTTTTGGGTTTCATTTATTTATTGATGCTGATTCGTGGTAGTTTTACGCTTAGTAGATTATTTGATTATAATTTTGCCCATTTTTTGGTTTAATTGAGTTCTTTACTTTTCCTTGAAAAACCGATTTTGTGGAAAGTTTTTTAAGTTAATTTCTGTTTCTTTTATATTGACATAGTCTTTTTCAGGGAAAAATGGAAAATTCTTTGTCAGGAAAAATAATCAGAGGGCTGATTGCCCTCCAATCCCTTTTGAATCTTAAAAGGGCACTAGAACGTTTAATTTTCAATCAAATTAGCTCCTTTAAAATATCAAAGATATTCCTAGTTATCTAAGAGCAGCGCTGCCTATGATATTGTTTATATGCCCTTTTAATACCTGCATGCATATAGTTTTTTCATTTACTTGAAACTCCCCCTAAGCGTTCCCTAGAAGTTTCAACTTATTGCCCTTAGTGTCATTAGTTACAAAAACCATAGAAGTAGTATTAAAAGTATACACATAGTGTCTTCTGGCTAGTTCAAAATCCACCACAACTTACCCTGAAAAGTGTAGCTTAATAATGAAAGCCGTTAAAGTGATATTGCTTTGTCACTCTTTTGACAATCTCTATGATCATCGTTAATTTTTATTTAGTTCAAAATCTGCCTAATTATTCCTTGAAAGCCGCACCTTAATACCCTTAGCTTGTGTAGTATCAATAGTTGTATCAGCAGTAGTAGCATTAATAACAGTAAGCACATATTACCTTTGGTTTTTTTTTCAACATCCCCTTCAACACACGATGTTCCAACGTAACATACAAATTAATTCTTAAGGTACGCTCTATTGACAATCTAAATGCACATAGTGTTTGTAAGTTCAAATTTGCCATCAATTTTTTTTTCAAATTTTACCTTCATAGACTTGACCTTAATATTACTAGTATCACAGTAGTTGCAGTGGTAGTAGGAAAAACAGTTAAAGTGTTAGTGTTGTATTAGTAGTAGTAGTAACAGTAGTAGCAGAAGTATTAACAGCGGTAGTAGTATCTACGTCTTCCCTCTTGGTCAGTTGAACATCCCTTTCATGATGCCCCAGAAGTTTCACCTTGGCACGGTAAGCCGTTCCAAAAATATTGCTGATTTGCGCTTTTCACCCTTTTTGATACCTTTTTCATCTTAATACTCTAAGCCTTAAAAGTTGTTGCAATTGAAGTAGTAGTTGGAGTAATTTGGTAGCAGTAATAGCAGTAGTAAAAGTAGCAGTGGTAGTAGTATTAGTATTGAAATATATGTATTACCTTTTTGTCAATTGATCTTCCCCTTTGAGTATTCTCTGAAAGTTCCAACTTAATACCCAAATCCATTCTTGAGATACGCCCATTTGACAATCTGCATGCACATAGTTGGTTTTGATTTAGTTTAAATTCCCCCTCAATAGTCTGTCAAATTTTCACCTTCATACGCTAAGCCTTAACTGTACTAGCATGCACATAATATACTTTGATTTAGTTCAGCTTTCCCCTTAACGCTTCTTCAGATGTTTATTTTAATATCCTCAGCCTTAATAGTACTCACTACAGAAGTAGTATTTTTAGTGATAGTAGTGGTAGTAGTACTAGTAGTATTGCGCAAATAATGCCCTTTTTGTCAACTGAACATCTCTCTTATCATTTCCTGAAAGTTCAAAATTAATAGACTCGGTCATTCCTGAGTTACGTCCTTTTGAAAGCCCATACACACATAACATGCTTTGATTTAGTTCAACACTTCCCTCAACATTCCTTGAAAGATTTACCTTAATGCCCTCCGTATTTTGGGAAGGTAGTAGTCAAACATGCATACCTTTCTCAATAACATATACTATATGTAAACAATGATCAAATTGCCTAACGCAAATTTCTTGCCGTGAGACCTCGGGTGGGGGGAGGAGGGTGAAAACCCCAAACATATAATTACCGAGCCTTTCAACACCGCTGAAAAAATAGATGTCTAAAAAATTTGTTTATATGTTTACCTTTGGGAACTGAGGGGCGTTGGAGAGGAGGGGGGGCTGGTTGCTCTCAAATCACTTTTGACTCTCAAAAAGGACATTCTAACTCCCAATTTCAAATCAAATGAGCCCCATCTGAAGTTAATACGACAACTCATTCCATAAAAACAGTCTATGCCCCCAGGGCATAACTTGCAACCCTTTCCCCAGGGCTCTGGAGAGTTGTGTCAATCCTGGAGGCATTGTTATATGTTCTTTGGACTATATTTTTTTAAAATGGATATCTCAAAATTTCAATCAGATGCGTTTCATGAAAAGAGGGGTTAGGGGATGGGGGCCTGTTGACCTCCATAACTTTTGACTCTTAAAATTGAACCAGAACTTCCAATTTTCAACCAACTGAGCCACCCCTAAAGTTTATACAGCCATCCGTTCAAAAAAAAACTAAATTCCCCCGGGGGATAACTTACAACCCTTGCTCTCATGCTCTGGTGGCTTGTAACAACCTCAAAAGCCTTGTTATATTATATTTAAACTATTTTGAATAAAATGACTATCCCAAAATTTCAATTGGATGCATTTCAAGAAAACACAACGTGTGAGGGGGGGGGGGGGATAGCTGCTCTCGGATCATTTTGACTCTTAAACAGGGCACTAAAAGTTTTGATTACCAATCCCATGAGACCCTTCCGAAGTATATACAACCACACTTTCTATAAAAACCTTATATATCTCAAGGGCATAACTTAAAACCCATGCCCTGACGGTTGTGGGATGGTTGTCATCCTCAAGACATAATTTCTGGACCCTTCAACTGCGCTGAACAAAATTGCTATCTCAAAATTTCGATTGGATTTACTTGGAAAAATGATGGGTATGGAGGGGGGGGCTACTTTTTCTCAAATCACTTTTGAATCTTAAAAAGGGCACTATAACTTCCAATTTTAAATCAAATGAGCCCCATCTGGTTTTGATACAACCAGCCATTCTATATAATCTTTATATGACCCCAGGGCATAACTGACACATCCCCTTTTCCCAGGGCTCTGGGGATTGTGCCAATCCTAGAGGCACTGTTATATGTTCTTTGGACTACTTTAAACAAAATGGCTATGTCATAATTTCAATCAGATGTGTTTTGGTGAAAAGAGGGGTAGTCAGGGGTGGTGGCTAGTTGCTCTCTATCACTTTTGTTTCTCAAAAGAGAACTAGAAATTTCAATTTTCAACCAAATGCAACTCCTCTAAAGCTTATGCAGCCATCCCTTCCATAAAAACCTTAGATACCCCCGGGGCATAACTTATAACCCTTACCCCCAGGCTCTGGGGTTTGTTTCAACCCCAAAAGACTTGTTATATGATCTTAGGACTATTTTGAATAAAATCACTATGTTAAAATTTCAAATGGATGCATTTCAGTAAGACGACGTGAGTTTGTGTGTTTGGGGGGGGAGAGGGAGGGTAGCTTCCCTCCAATCACTGTTACTCTCAAAAAGGGCGCTACAACTTCGGATTAACAGGCCAATGATCCTCCTTCGAAGCTTATACGACCACTCTTTCTATAAAAAACCTGATATGCCCCCAGGGCATAACTTAAAGTCCTTGCCCTGAGCCTGTAGGGGTGGGGGGTGGTCGTCCTCATAGACGCAATTTCTAGTTCTTTCAACTACGCTGAAGAACATAGTTATCTCAAAATTTTGACTGAATGTGTATGGGGAAATGATGGGTGTGGAAGGGGGGTTGGTTGCCTTTCAACAATTGTGACTGTTAAAAAGGGCACTAGCCCTTGCAATTTTTGATCGAATGAGCCCTTTTTGAAGTTTCTACGACAAATCTATCTATACGTAGTGCCCTGGTCTAAAAAAAATAAATACATTGTGCCAACATCGCTCTATACTTAGGCAGCGCTATTGCGCTGCCCATGATTATTATTAACATTCTACGATATTGTTTATTTGTGTTAGTTTTACGCTTAAAAGATTATTTGACTTTATTACTGCTCATTTTGCGTTCAATGGAGCTCTTTACGTTTCTTTGAAAAACTTGTTTGTGGAAAAAGTTTTTGAAATTAATATTGTCAAAAAGATAACTCATAGTTTGCTATGAAATTTGTAGCAGAAAGAAGACATGGATCAACGTACCCGATTTCATACTGGTGGTAATCATATCATCTGATAGAAAACTCAGGTGGTTCATCCCCTCACTTCCATGTGCATCGGAGTAAACATGAATGATCTCGTGTTTTGTTTCTTCAACAATAACGCACAGCCAAACACAGAGATTGGTTGCAATTAAGTGCATTAAACCAAAATAGGAAATCGTCCTGTTCTTCTTTACAGGCATCTAAAATTCAAGGAAATTATGTAAAATTGCGACTAAAATATAAACTGCTAAAAAATGTGACACAACAGGCAATTGCTCCATTCTTCTTTTCTGAAGCTAAACAAATTACTTAAATTTGAACTATTCTCACTAAAATCGGACCTTCTTTTCCCGGTTCGGTGCTTACTAGAATAAGCTCACTAGAACTAGCTTATTATTGAGCCAATGGACAAATTGCTTTTGCCTACAACTTTGTAATAAAAATCAAAAGGAAGAATATGAAATATCAGCTCAAACATTGTGGGATACGAATTCAAAAGAAGAACATAAAATACTTATTCGGAAATGAGCATAGCAAGCCTTACTATTTGTAATCGGCTAATTTTGGTATTAACTTTAAAAAAAAACAAAGTTTTTCCGAGGGAAGTAAAGAGCAAAGTTGAAGCTTAAAACGAAAAAAAATTATTACTTTACAGCCTATCTAAAATATTTACATAAAACTAGTGCAAATAGATCAACTGGTGATATTCCCCTATGTTTGTAGGATTACAAAAAACTAGCACTTTACTGAAAACACCAAAGCCAAGTATAAAAAACAAGACTATTGATTTAGGAGTCAAACGCAAATACGTAGCCTCACAACCGCAAAACTAATCTATAACGCTTTTCATAGTCCCACAGGAGCTGTAATGTCAGTAACTTTCAGTATACATTTAAAATTATCTTAAAAACTAAGGCAGAAAAATAATAAGTTTATAGTAATTAAATAGCATCAAAATAATGGATTGACGTATCGGGTAACATCTTGGTCTCACCTAGTATTACTCAAAATGAAGAACATATCAACCATAATATGGACTCTGGAGATCCAGTTATTTCTCTCTATAAAACGGAGAATTTTAAGTTGTAATACAAATTTTAACGCGAGTCGGTAGTCTTAATACTAATTAATTAAAAAAACTTTTTCCACAAAATAAGTTTTTCAAAGAAAACTAAAGAAATAATAAACTAAAAATGAACAAAAATAGAATCAAATAATCTACCAAGCGTAAACTAGCACAAAACACGATCAATAAATAAATGAAACCCAGAACGAAAATAATTTACAATAAATAACCGAGTCAAACTCAAAATGAGCAAAAATTAACATGAGTAGGGCTCAAAACCCCTATGCCTTCCCAAGGCCAGAACATAGTTTGCATTTTACTCAAAAATATAAATGTTTTTACTTTTATAACTTTAATAAATCCGATAATATTAACATTTTGATTACTAAATATCAGTATATGCATATTAAACTGCCAATGAAAATTCACTTGTATTTTTTTAAGTAAAGTGCAAATTATGTTCTGGATTTGGGAATGCATAGGGGTTTTGAGACCTACTCATGTTAATTTCTGCTCGTTTTGAGTTTGACTTGGTTATTTATTGTAATTTCTTTTCGTTTTGGGTTTCATTTATTTATCGATGCTGATTTGTGGTAGTTTTACGCTTGGTGGATTATTTGATTATATTTTTGCTCATTTTTGGTTTAATGGAGTTCTTTACTTTTCTTCAAATATTATTTTGTGGAAAAAAGTTTTTCAATTAATGTGTCTTCGTTTTATATTGACATAGTCTTTTCAGAAAAAAGAAAATAATACTTTAAATCTTTTCGTTTTTTTAAGACTTTATAGTTTGGTTTGCTATTTATATGCCGGAGAAACATTTTCAGCAATTTTTAACAACATACACCCTTTAAAAATCTTGACACAAATAGCAGTGTTTAATTGAGTTTTATACCTCCTCTAGTTGACCTGAAATACAAAACTTGATACCATTCGAAAAAAAATCTGTTTACTTTCTTTGATAGCTTGAATAAATTTAATCTTAAGGGAACATTTAGTTTTTAAACATAATGGGCAAATGAGAGAGTGGACGTGGGAGGGGGACTAGTTGCCCTCCAGTCACTTTCGACTATTAAAAAGGGCATTAGCTCTTTCTATTTTCAATCGAGCGAGCCCTTTTCAAAGTTCCTACGACAACTCCTTCGATACGAAGTGCCCTGGTCTAAAAAAAAAAACAAAAAAAAAACAATACATTGTACCCACATCGATCTTTACTATAAAAATGTCAAGACTTCCAGTCACTTTCAACTATCAAAAATAGCACAAGCCCTTTCAATTTCAATCGAATGAGCCCGTTTTGAGTTTCTACTACACCGCTTTCTATAAACACCTTATATGATCCAAAGGGCATAAACTAAAACCCTTGCCCTGAGGATTGTGAGGGGGTTTGTCATCCTCAAAGACATAATTTCCAGATTCTTCAACTATGTTAAACAAAATGACTATTCCAAAATTTCGATTGGATGTGTTTGGGGAAATGGTGGACGTGAAAGGGGCGCTAGTTGCTCTCCAATAACTTTCAAATATTAAAAAGGCACTAGCCCTTTCAATTTCGAATCGAATGAGCTCTTTTGAGGTTTCTACGACAACGCATTCAATAAAGACCTTGTAAGCCCCCAGGGCACAACTTACAACCCTTACCCTGAGGGCTGGCCGGGGGGGGTGCCATCCTCAAAGACATAATTTCCGGACCTTTCAACTACGTTGAACAAAATTGCTATCTGAAAATTTTGATTGGATATCTTTGGGGAAATGGTGGGCGTGAGAAGGGGGTTACTTGCCCTCCAATATCTTTCGACAATTAAAAAGGGCACTAGCCGTTTCAGTTTCCAATCGAATGATTCCTTCTTGAAGTTTTGCACGACAACGCTTTCTATAAAAAAAAAACCTTGTATGCCCCCAGGGCATAACTTGCAACCCTTGCCCTGAAGGCTGTGGGGGAGAGTCACCCTCAAAACCATAATTTCCCGATTTTTCACTACGTTGTCAAAATGGCTACCTCGAAATTTTGATTGAATGTCTTTGGGGAAAGGGTGGGTGTTAGAGGGGTATTAGTTATTCTCCAATCACTTTCAACTATTAAAAAGGGCAAAAGCCCTTCTAATTTCCAATCGAATGAGCCCTTTTTAAAGTTTCTACAGCATCACTATCTAGAAAGACCTCATATGTCCCCAGGACATAAATTACAACCCTTGCCCCGAGGGCTTCGAGGGGGTTATCATCCTCAAAGATGTAATTTCTAAAATTTTTAACTACGTTGAACAAAATGGCTATCTAAAAATTTTGATTGGATGTGTTTGGGTAAAAGGTGAGCTTGAGAGGGGGGTTAGTTGCCCTCAAATCACTTTCGACTATTAAAAAGGGCACTAGCTTTTTGTATTTCCAATTGAATGAGCCCTTTTTCAAGTTTCTACGACAAAACTTTCAATAAAAACCTTATATGCCCCCAGGTCATAGCTTACAACACTTACCCTTAGGGCTCAAAGATATAATTTCCGGACCTTTCAACTACTTTGAACAAGATGGCTATCTCAAAATTTTGATTGGATGCGTTTGGGTAAATGGTGGGCGTGGAAGGGGTGTTAGTTGCCTTCCAGTCACTTTTGTTAATTAAAAAGGGCACTAGCCATTTCAATTTCCAATCAAATGAGCCCTTTTCGAAGTTTCTACGACAATGTTTTCTATAAGAAAACCTTATATTCCCCTAGGGCATAACATACAACCCTTGCCCTAAGGGCTCTGGGGGGAGGGGGGGTTAATCCTCGAAGACCAATTTTCTAGAACTTTCAACTACGTTGAACAAAATGGCTATCTCTAAATTTTGATTGGATGTGCTTGGGGAAAAGATGGGCATGAGAGGGGGGTTAATTGCCCTCCAATCACTTTTGACTATGAAAAAGGGCACTGACCCTTTGAATTACCAATCGAATGAGCCTTTTTTGAAGTTTCTACGTCAACGATTTCTATTAAAACCTTATATGCCCCCATGGCTTAGCTTACAACCCTTACCCTGAGAGATGTGAGGGAGTGTCCTCCTCAAAAGCATAATTTCTATCTGGAAATCAACTACACTGAACAAAATGGCTATCTCAAAATTTTGATTGGATGTGTTTGGGAAAATGGTGGGCATGGAAGGGGTGTTAGTTGCCTTCCAATCACTTTTGACTATTAAAAAGGGCACAAGCCACTCCAATTTCCAATCGAATGAGCCCTTTTCGAAGTTCTATGACAAATCCTTCGATACGAAGTGCCCAGGCCTAAAGGAAAAAAAAAATAATAATAACGCATTGTGCCAACATCTTTCTTTACTTAGGCAGCGCGATTGCGCTACCTATGATAAGATTCCTTCACTTCGAGGTTGCCTACAAAATAATTATGAAATGTCTTTTTCAGATCCAAAATGACAGTCAATCATTGAGCTGAGCACATTGTGCATAAGTGATACCAAATCAAATGAAAGAATAAATAAATAAAGCAACAATATAAAAATGCTTTACTTTTATACTGTTAAAAGTGCCCTTGAATGTTTATTTTTACCGTACCAAAACTCTTATATTGTTTTGTGTTTTCAGTAAAGCACTAGTTTTCTGTAATCCTACAAACTTAGGGAAATATCACCAGTTGAATTATTTGCACTAGTTTTATTGATATATGTTAGATAGGCAGTGAAGGTAATAATTTTTCTCCTTTTTTAAGTTTCAACTTCGCTCTTTACTACCCTAAAAAAAACACTGTTTTTTTTAAGTTAATCTCTGCTCGTTTTTGATTAAAATTTAGTTTAGAAACAACACTGCCATGATCTCTTTTGGCTTGTGGAATAACTTCTGTTCGTTTTAAGTTTTAATGTTGCTCCTTAGTTTCAGTTCAAAACCTATTTTTTTTATATAGTCTCTAATCACCTACAATATAGGGGAACATACTATCGTTTGTTTTTGTATTTTTTTTAAGAAGAAATATAAATTTAATTACTTGTTTTAAAAAAAAAACATTAGTAGCACTTAAGGAAGTAGCTCCAGGCGAGTAGCTTCGACACAAAAGGTTAACTAAGCGGACAGGTTTACATATAATTAGTAGCAGTTTCGTTTCAGAGTTCAGTGAGGTAAAACCAAAATTGAATTGGATATTATTCCTGTTTGGATTTATTTTGGTGAGGTCATAATTTATTCCAAGTGACTTGTAGACCTGAGTTAACTTTAAGAGGATTATAAAATGGAATCTACTTTGCTTTTAGTTTGACCTATATTTCGATATTTATTAATTCAGTATTTTTTCTTGAATTAATATTGAGACTTTTTAATTTGTGTTCTGATTGCGATAGCCATGAAAAGCTCTGACGAAACGCCTGAACTTGTATATTCTCCGGTTCTGAATTTTATTCAGAGCAATTTGCAAAGCGGAACTGAGGAGGATATTATCAAAAGACATGGTATGCAGTTTTTTGACGTGAATATAGTCAAAGAAACTAAAAGTTTACTGTGGCAAATAAGTGCACCTGAATCGGATTGCCCAGTATGTACAGGGAAAAATGCACTTTCTAATCCTTTTAGTGACATTATTTCTCTGTTAAGATCTCTTGACAGTAGCGACACTTTTGCACCTATGTTTGTGATAAAGTGACCTACAGAGGTGCCATGTCTCCCTGCAAATGCTTATACTTCTTTACTCTCTAAGTTTAATGAGCTACAACAAGTGGTTGTTGAAATGTCAGGGCAACTTGACAATTATCAGTTGAATTTTCCTCAACTTCCGAAACCTACCCCAGTAATTGACAGTCATATGACAGTTATTGTCTCTAAAGTGCCTTCAGATCAGTCTGATCCGATTAAACGTACATCTGTTCTCGATCAGATAGCTGGGCATGAATTAGTTTGTAGTGTGAAACCTGTTAAAGACAGATGGTATGTCAATATCGATAAATCTGCAACTGAAGATTTTTCTACATCGGATCAAAACTTTATTACCGGAGCAACAGTTAAAGTACGATCCAAGAGCTTATTTGGGATTCTCAGAGGTTTCCCAGTTGATGTTGACCTTTCAGTTATTAATAGACTGCAAGGTATAATAAGTGCAAATCGACTGGGCCAGACTATGTCAGTCAAGCTTGAATTTGAAGAGTTGGATATGAATTTTTTCGAATTCACGTATTTAAAGAAATTCCTAAATGCTGCTTCAAATGCCGATCATACGATCACTTTCAAAGTGCTTGCACCAGCAATGTCCCGAAATGTGCCAGATGTGCTGGGCCACATCTTTCTACTAAGGATAGTCCTTGTAGTGCTGCTCCCAAGTGTGCTAACTGTGGTAAAATTCATACTTCTTATAGCCTGTCCTGCCCTGTATCTAAGGAACTAATGTCGCGCTCCCACTTTTTGCAATGACTTTGGAGTTTTCAATAATATCGTTTAATATCAATGGTACAAAGAATAAGGACTTCGTTATTGATGAGCTCTACAATTATTTTGATTTGGTCTGTTTACAGGAGAATCTTCTTACAGACTTAAGCATTAACGTTTTGCGTCGGAGCCATCACCATGATGTGTTTTTTACTACTGCCAGAGCCACAAGAGGCCTCCCATCCGGCGGGCTAGCTTGTGTTTTTAAGCATAATCCTAATTTGGTTTCGCCGGTGATTTTTTACTCGGATGAGTTTTTTTGGCTGTTCGTATGGGCACTATAGTCTTCATTAATTCTTATCTGCCTTGTGATGACCATTCTTCCAGATCGATGGCTAGATATGCTAAAGCCTGTAACACGTTGAAGTTTTTAGTGGAAAAAATTCTTTCTATTTCTCTAGATTATATGATCATTGGTGACTTCAATACGGATACAAATAACTGATCAGTGAGAAGTGATTTGTTGTTAGATTTCCTTCCATCTTATCATGTTATACCCAAAACTCATCCGTATTCTTACATTCACCATTCAGGCAGTAAGAGCAATATTGATCACATTATTTGCTCACCTAGTATTACTACATAAATAGTCTTTGTACATGCTGAAGAACAAGACTTAGATCATCTCCCTATCTCACTTACTCTTACGCTGAATTTAAACCCTGGAAGTTTTGTAAAGTACCCTGGTCTTCAAAATGGTTTGTAAAAATTAATTGGAAGAAAGCTGATGTTCCTCTCTATGCGTTTACACTAACAAGCCTGCTGTCTGCTATACGAGTTCCCAATCATCTGTTTCAGAGCTTTATACAAGTGAATTGCAAAAAGGACCTGGATTGCTATTATAATCAAATAATTAAATGTCTAAAAGATGCCGAGGCTGTTGCAGTGCCGCTGCAACGTGTTAGATGTTGTACGCAAAAATCTATTTGGTCTTTAGATCCTAATTTAAAAACTTTGAAAAATAAAGCTAAGTTTTGGTTGAAAGTCTGGAACGAATGTGACAGACCGCCTTGTGGAAATGTATCTGACCTTAAGCGTAAGACGCGCAGTGAATATAAAAAATATCTTAAGTCGATGCATTATCGCGGTATGGATTTTCCAGTGTTAAAGACAAACTGGCGAAAAGTTATTAATTCTGAGTTGATTAGAAGTGATATGCCAAGTAGGAATTGTCTCCCTGTGTCTATTAAGCACGACTCTTACTTGTCTATTTTTTCTAATGCTAGTTAATTTGTGCCATTTTTGTATACTCATTCTCTTTATGCTATTTTTAGCACCCCTCTATCTCAGCGTCTTTGTGTTCCCATTTCTCTTTCATCCGTAGTTGAAGCAATTAAGAAACTTAAATCAGATAATGTTGATAATGATGATATATCTAGATTTCACCTTTTATTCGATTGGTCCCCCCTTATTGACTATATACACCTACTTCTCCAGATGTGTACTTCTAGTGTACCGGAGAGTTTTTTGTGTGGTACTGTTTCTTCAATTTTAAAGAGGGGAAATTCTCCCTTAATTTGCTCTTCTTACCGACCTATTACTGTCTCTTGCACTTTCAGTAAAGTTCTTGAGCTTGTATTACTACCTTTTGTGACTAATAATATTGAGAGAGATAACCAGTTTGGATTTAAGCCCGGGGTAGGTTGTCAACACGCACATCGTGTATTATCTTCTTTGCTCCTTGAAAATTCTTCTAAGGGAAGGAGTATATATCTTTGTACTTTAGATCTATCAAAAGCTTTTGATAGTGTATGTCATAGTCAGGTTTTTTGTGCTCTTCGTGGTTGCGATGTCGATCTATCGGTTATTTTGCTTCTTTGGTACTGGTACTCTAATTCTTTTCTTCGGCTGAAATCTGTGCCAGCATCTATTATTAAATTGAAAAGAGGTTTAAGGCAAGGGGGAGTTTTATCTCCAACCCTTTTTAATTTATGTATTTCAGGAGTTCTGGCAAAGATATCGGCTACATATCTCTCCGGTTTTTCTGCTGTTTCATGCCTGGCCTACGCTGATGATCTGCTTCTTATAAGCCGTACTATAACTGGTTTATCTAACATGGTTTCTTGTGTTGCCACTTCTTTTTCAGACATATGCCTTTCTCTTAATGTAGATAAATATAAATTTCTTTCTTTTAATAATATTTCTAGTACTTCCCTTTGCTGTAGTGGCTTTACTATCCGTCTCATAGATTCTCTTCGATGGCTCGGTATTTCTATTACTAATAGTCCTCCAAGCTTGCACCAGCGCACAGTCTCAGATATTAATATAAAAATTCAATTAGGATATGCTAAGATTGTTGCCAATAGAGATAAATATAATAAACTCGCGTTGGCCAAGCTCTGATCAACTTTTTGTGACCATTCAATCCTTTTTGCTTCTGGAATTTTTCTCCTTCTGCAGAAAAATGAGTTAAAAAGAATCCGGATTAATAATTTTAGATTTTGTAAATTTTTGTTGTTTCTTCCTCCTTGGACTAAAAACCAGGTAATTTATTAATAAAATTCTTATTCCTAATATTACTGAAAAACTGGAAGCACTACACAGAAAACTTTCAAATACTGCTTGTATCCGCTTTTCTCCGCACCATCACCTTATCAGGTTTTATTTGTTTAATTGTTTTTCTCTGTTTGGTCATTCTACATTTTTTAGTATTGTAAAGAGTGAGTAAAATTCAAATAATGATAATAATAACGGAGACTCCTGACCATTTTACATTAGCCACAGTAAAAAGCCCAACTTGATTTCTCGAAAGTGTACCGAATAATGATTTTTTCCTAGAGTCCAGAATCTTCCATTTATAATTAACAGAAAAATTTGGCCTGGATGAGGTTCGAACTCGAAGCCTTCGGATCACAAAAAGTACTCTATATATATATATATACATATATATATATATATATATATATATATATATATATATATATATATATATATATATATATATATATATATATATATATATATATATATATATATATATATATATATATATATATATATATATATATATATATATATATATATATATATATATATATATATATATATATATATATATATATATATATATATATATATATATATATATATATATATATATATATATATATATATATATATACATATATATATATAAAATTAATCGAAGATAAGAAAAATGTTTGAAGATCTAGGAAAGTTTTTATCAGAGGTTGAAGACTTACCTTAGAGCTGAGGAAAATAAAATACATTTGAGTGAAAGTGAAAAGCATTCTTGCAGCAGGTGTGATTGCCAGCAAAATGTTGTGACATTTACTGCTTGGATCAATTTCAAAATATTGTCCAAATTCCAAACCAGTATAAATCATACTTCCAATACCAAAGGCTAAAAGAAAATTTTTGTTACAGAGATTCAGATTTTTAGAACTTAGAAACAGCTGTCATAAATCTGGTTTAATTCAAACAATAGTATAAGATTGTCCATGAAAACGCACGAATGAACCAGATTTATGTTGTTCAGGCAAAGTGAAGCACTGGAGCAACCCTTGGCCGGCTTCACCGATTAAACTTTTGCTGCAGTTACATTTTACTTTGTTTCTCTGTCATGTATAGACACTGTTATTCTTTTACAATGTTGCGCATTAAAAAAAAAAGAGAGAGAGAGAGAGAGAGGGATTTTCAGTATTATTCGCAAAACAATGCTGAAAATATTGGAAGCATATCACTTGAATGACGGGAGGAAGGCAGTCTTTTGACGTATGCAGATTGAAACGACCTGACCAGAGGAAATGTAGTAGGCAGAGGACCAAAGTTGGTGCTCCCAATAAAATGAGGCTGCTATGGTACTTACATCACTGATGGATCTTTTTCTACTGAACCTGTGACCCAGGATTGTTCCGCTTGAAAGAAAATCGTTGCATCATTATACAACTCAAGCCATTGGAAGACCTGAGTCTGAGCAAACAAGCAAAAGATGGCGGGTACACTGATTCAAAATGCTTTCGTTATCCTGGGTTATCAATGGTGCAACATTCCTACTAGTCAGGTGAAAAGTTGGAGTTTGGAGAATTGTAGAGGGAGGAGTCCAGGGGGACTATTCTACCCTTTTGTAAATAGAGATTGATGATATTAGTGTGACTTGGCCTCAAATTAGGTGCATTATTCCCACTGCCCCACTTTGATTCTTCAATCATACCGATTGAAAATCCTTCCGTGATTTCGGTAGAAGCTGGATTAAAAATGTCTAAATTTCTGCTAAAAAGTTGATGATAGAAGTTCGGAGAGTGCCTCGAGGGGCCATAGGCTTACTTTACGCCTCCAAAAGTGGTGACTAAAACCCTGGATGATTCCACCTTAAATAAGACACAACATGCCCATCTTTCTGTATAAATCACCAGGAAGAGTCTGGAGGTGGGATGCTACAGTGTCTAAAGGTTAGCTTTGTGTCTCCAGTAATGCTTATTGAAAATTCGGCTGAACTGATTCCGGTTCAACCAAGGTGATCATGACTACTTCTTTAATAAATTGAAATGAAAAACTATGATTCTTCAAATATAAGTCAAGAGCGACATTACAACTACCTTTTTTTACCTTTTTTTTTACTAGTTAAATTTTCCAACAGATCATGGTAAGGAACAAGAGAAACTCCAGAAAACCAAAAAAGAGAGAAGAAAACATGAAGATTTGAAAACAATATAGCCTAAATCAAAAGAATCGCATCATGAATCCAAATATTTAAAGTCTGTTAAGTTTAAATGCACAAATTAAAAGTAGTTAGCGTAAGCGAATTTACATAATTTCAGAAAAAGGAGAGAAAATCCACCAAAACTGATCCGGCCTTGATGAAAATTAAATAGAAACAATTTTTTCAATCCTTACTAGTTTTTTTTTCAAAAAAAAACATTAAAACTAAAAACGAACTTAAATTATTACAATATGAGGGGGTGACCCCCTCCTAGATACTTCGCTGTTTACGCCAAAGTTTGACTTTTTGTTCCAATTATTTTAGAATAGATATTAGAATAATAAGCTTTTTCAAAAGTTCTCAATAAAACTTTTGCGTAAAGAGCGAGGTATTGAGGAGGGGGCATCCTCTCATATATGTAATAATTTCTGATCGTTTTTAGTTTTTAAGCTGCTCCTTACTTTCAGTTGAAAAACCTTGTTTTTTATTCAATTTCTGATCGTTTTTAAATAATATTGGGAAATCCGACTCACCCTCCATGGAAAATTCTTACCCCCCCGTGAAACTTCCTCAATGTAAATATACTCCCATGCAATCCTCCACCAGAAAAATTCCCCCCCCAAAAAAAATATGTATACTTACCAATAACCAAAACTATATGTAAACAATGGGAAAAGTTCATGGATTGCAGCCCGTCCCCGGGGTCTGTGGGGATCAATTCATCCTCAAAGACATAGCTACTAGATCTTTAGACTATGCTGAGCAACATGGCTATCTCAAAATTTTGATCAGGTGACTTTGGGGAAAAGGGGAGTGGGAGAGAGGGGGGTAGGTGCCCTTTAATGAATTTGGTCACTTAAAAAGGGCACTAGAACTTTTTATTTTCGAACAAATGAGCCCTCGTTCGACCCTCTAGGATCAATAGTTCGATGCAATCGCCCGTGGGAAAAACCACTGTATATAGATAATATAATTATATACAGTAATAATACAGTCTATTATTTATATTCAATGGGAAAAACAAACAGAAAAACAAGCAAACTTACAAATAAACACGCATCGGTGACATTCTTTTGGCAAAAAAATGGAAAATTCCACATTTTTGTATATAGGAGCTTGAAACCTCTACAGTAAGGTTCTTTGATTTTGTGAATCCGATGATGTGATTTTAATTAAGATCAAATTGATTTTTCTCTTTAATTAAGATCAAATTGATATCTTGAGGGGTTTTCCTCCTTTTTTAAAAATTGGGCAAATTTTCTCAAGCTCGTAACTTTTGATGGGTAACATAAAACTTGAGGAATTTTGTGTATTTTAAATAAGAATCAAAATCAATTTTTTGATGTATCTATTGTTATCTGGACTCTATTTCTTAGAGTTTCGGTAGCTATTGAGCCTCATCGTTCCTTACTTATAGTTCGTTACCACGACCTGTTAGAGTATGCCGTCAGATTCTGGATGATCAAGCCCATAACAGGATATTTCAAGCCCACAACTATGATAAATTTTGCTAACCTAACTACGCCTATTTTGGCGTTTCAGACTCCCCTCTCCTTTCCACTAACACATAGCACTCTGGCTGCTTGCATGCAAGCAAGCTAAAAAATTATAAATACATGTATTTTTACAAATAAATATTGGGAATTTTTCAGTATTTCTTTTATCAACACCAGAACATAATGAAATAATTAGCAAACCTTTCATTTTTTGTAGTAGCCTACTTGGAAACTGTTTTATATTACATGCCTTCTTTGGAGGAAAAGCTTCTTTGGGAGTTCCAAGTATTTGATATTGGTTAAAACTTTTTGTCAACATAATAATATTTTATTTACTAATACATAGAATTGCATTCTATAAGCAATTTAGCTGGACTAAACTAATTCAATTAAAATAAAAGTCAATTTGCAATAAAAATACAAAAATTTATGCATAGATACGTACTTAAATCTTCTTCTGTTACAGGGTAAATATTTAGTCCAATATATATTATAAATAAACCAGTAGCTTCTGACTATTTAATCTATCGACAAGACCCAAAGATCAGGGTGCAAGGTCCCTCCCCTAACAAAATATGAAAGCATGGTTCGAGTAGTGCTGTTGAAGAATAAAACAAGAGATAATACACAATTCTCGCCTGGTCATTCAATAAGTAAAGTCTTGCAATCATTTACCTTCAGTTAGTCATTCCATAGTGTATCACTTGGCCTTTCGCTTACTTTTTATGTTTATTAATTGACATAACTAATAATTAATATATATAATAAATAATAATACTAATAAATAACAAGATATAATTAATATGTTTATTAATCTGAAAAAAATATAAATGTTATTACTTTTCTAACTTTAACAAATCAAATAATATTAACATTTTGATTACTAGATATCAGTAATGTGTATATTAAACTGACAATGCACATTCATTTGTATTTTTTTCAGTAAAGTGCAAATTATGTTCTGGCCATGAGAAGGCATTGGGGTTTTGAGCACAAATTATGTTAATTCCTGCTCGTTTCGAGTTTGACTTGGTTATTTGTTGTAATTTCTCTTCGTTTTGGGTTTCATTTATTTATCAATGCTGATTTGTGGTAGTTTCACGCTTGGAAGATTATTTGATTTTATGTTTGCTCATTTTTTTTAATGGAGTTCTTTACTTTTCTTTGAAAAAACTTGTTTTGTGGAAAAAGTTTTTTTTTAATTAATCTCTGTTCGTTTTATATTGACATAGTCTTTTCAAGAAAAAAGAAGATAACACTTTAAATCTTTTCGTTATTTTCAGACTTTATAGTTTGGCCTGCTATTTGTATGCTGGAGAAAAATGTTCAGTAATGTTTAACAATATACACCCTTTTAAAAATCTGGACACAAATAGTAGCGTTTAATTTCGTTTCATACCTCCTCTAATTGACCTGAAATTGAAAACTTGATTCCATTCGCCAAAAAATCTGCTTACTTTCTTTGATAGCTTGGATACTCATTCGCTATTTTGATTTGGTCAAAATTTAAGAGCAGAAGTAGCCCCGAAAGTTTGAACATAATACCCTCAGTCGTTCTTGGGAGTGCCCTCGTCTAAACAAGAAAAAAACAAAACATTATTCCCACATTGATCTTTACAATAAAAATGTCAAGCCTTCCAATCACTTTCGACTATTAAAAAGGGTACTAGGCCTTTCGATTTCCAATCGAATGAGCCCTTTTTGAGATTCTACGACAACACTTTCTATAAACCCCTTATATGCCCCCCAGGGCATAACTTACAATCCTTGGCCTAACGGCTGGGGGGGGGTTGTCATCCTTAAAGACGTAATTTCCAGAACTTTCTACTACGTTAAACAAAAAGGATATCTGAAATTTGAGGGAATGGTGGGCGTGAGAGGGGGGTTAGTCACCCTCCAATCACTTTTGACTATTAAAAGGGGCACTAGCCCTCTCAATTATCAATTGAATGAGCCCTTTTTGAAGTTTTTACGACAACTCTATCTATGAAAACCTTATATGCCCCCAGGGCATAACTTACAACCTTTGTCCTGGGGGTTTCTGGGGGGTTTGTCATCCTTAAATACATAATTTTCAGAACTTTCAACTACGTTGAACAAAATGGCTATCTCTAAACTTTGATTGGATGTTTTTGAGGAAATGGTGGGTGTGAGAGGGGGGTTAATTACTCTCTACCACCTTTCGACTATTAAAAAGGGCAATTTCAATTTCCAATCAAATGAGCCCTTTTTGTAATTTTAAAAACAACTTTCTATATAAACCTTATATGCCCCCAGGGCATAACTTACAACCCTTGCACTGAGGGCTGTTAGGGTGGTTTTCATCCTCTAAGACCTAATTTCCAGAAATTTCAACTACGTTAAACAAAATGGCTATCTCAAAAATTTTGAATTGATGTGTTTGGGGAAATTGTAGGCGTGAGAGGGGCGTTAGTCGCCCTCCAATCACTTTCAACCATTAAAAAAGGCACTAGCCCTTTCAATTTCCAATCGAATAAGCCCTTTTTGAGTTTCTACGAGAACGCTTTCTATAAACACCTTATATGTCCCCAGAGAATAAATTAAAACCCTTACCCTAAGGGCTGCTAGGGTGGTTTTCATCATCCTCTAAGACCTAATTTCCAGAAATTTCAACTACGTTAAACAAAATGGCTATCTAAAAATTTTTGAATTGATGTGTTTGGGGAAATGGTGGGCGTGGGAGGGGCGTTGGTCGCTCTCCAATCACTTTCAACTATTAAAAATGGCAATAGCCATTTCAATTTCCAATCAAATGAGCCCTTTTGAATTTTCTACGACAACACTTTCAATAAAAACCTTATATGCCCTCAAAGCATAACTTCCCATCCTTGCGCTGAGGGCTGGGGTGGGGGGGGGGGTCTGTCATCCTCAAAGACCTAATTTCCAGAATTTTCTACTACGTTGAACAAAATGGCTATCTGAAAATTTCTATTGGACGTGTTTGGGGGAATGGTGGGCGTGAGAAGTGGGTTAGTCACCCTCCAATCACTTTTGACCACTAAAAAGGGCACTATCCCTCTCAGTTATCAATTGAATGACCTCTTTTTGAAGTTTTTACGACAACTCTACCCATAAAAACCTTATATGCCCCCTGTGAATAACTTACAACCTTTGCCCTGGGGGCTCTGGTGGATTTGTCATCCTTAACTACATAATTTCCAGAACTTTCAACTACGTTGAACAAATGGCTATTTCTAAAGTTTGATTGAATGTTTTTGAGGAAACGGTGGGCGTGAGAGGGGGCTTAATTACTCTCCACTCACTTTCGAATATTAAAAAGTGCAATTTCAATTTCCAATCAAATGAGCCCTTTTTGAAATTTTTACAACAACTTTCTATATAAACCTTATATGCTCCCAGGGCATAACTTACAACCCTTTCACTGAGGGCTCTGAGGGGGTTATTTTAATAAAAGATCTAATTTCCAGAACCTTCAACTACGTTGAACAAAACGGGCTATCTCAATTTCCAATCAACTGAGCCCTTTTGAAGTTTCTACGACAACGCTTTCAATAAAAACCTTATATGCCCCCAGGGCAAAACTTACAACCCTTGCCCTGAGGGCTGGAGGGGTTGTCATCCTCAAAGACCTAATTTCCAAAACTTTCTACTACGTCGAAGAAAATGGCTATCCGAAAATTTTGATTGGATGTGTTTTGGGGAATGGTGGGTGTGAGAGGGGGTTAGTTACCCTCCAATCACTTTCGACTATTAAAAAGGGCATTTTCAATTTTAAATCAAATGAGCCCTTTTTGAAATTTCAACAACAACTTTCTATGTAAACCTTATATGCTCCCAGGGCGTAACTTACAACCCTTGCATTGAGGGCTCTGAGGGGTTTATCATCCTAAAAGACCTAATTTCCAGAAATTTTAAACTACGTTGAACAAAATAAATATCTCAAGATTTTTATTGTGTGCGTCTGGGAAAATGGTGGGCGTGAGAGGGGGGTTAGTTACCCTTCAATCACTTTCGACTATTAAAAAGGGTACTAGCCGTTTCAGTTTCCTATTGAATGAGCCCTTTTTGAAGTTTCTACTACATTACTTTCTATAAAAACTTTATATGCCCCAAGGGTATAACTTACCGACCCTTGCCCTGAGGGCTTTGGGGGGAGGAGGTTTTGTCATCCTTAAAGACCTAATTTCTAAAACTTTCTACTACGTTGAATAAAATGGCTGTCTAAAAATTTTGATTAGATGTGTCTGGGGAAAAGATGGGCGTGAGAGGGGGGTTAGTTGCCCTTCAATCACTTTTGACTATCAGAAAGGGCACTAGCCCTTTCAATTTCCAATTGAATGAGCCCTTTTTGGAAGTTTCTACAACATGGATTTCTATAAGAACATTATATGCCCCCAGGGCATAACTTAGAACCCTTGCCCTGGGGGCTGCGAGAAGGTGGCTGTCATCCTTCAAGACCTAATTTATAAAGCTTTCAACTACGTTGAATAAAATGACTATCTAAAAATTTTGATTGTATGTGTTTGGGAAAAAGGTGGGCATGAGAGGAGGGCTAGTTGCCCTAAAATCTCTTTCGAATATTAAAAAGGGCAATATCCATTTGAATTTCCAATCGAATGAGCCCTTTCTACGACAAAGATTTCAATAAAAACCTTATATGACCCCAGGGCATAACTTATAACCCTTGCCCTGAAGACTGTGGGCGGAGTGTCCGGCTCAAAGGTATAATTTCCTGAACTTTAAACTGCCTGGAACAAAATGGCTATCTCAAAATTTTGATTGGATATGTTTGGGAAAATGCTGAACGCGAAAGGGGTGTTTGTTGCCTTCCAATCACTTTCGACTATTAAAAGGGGCACTAGCCCTTTCAATTTCCAATCGAATGAGTCCTTTTTGAAGTTTCTACTACATTACTTTCTATAAAAACCTTATATGGCCCCAGGGTATAACTTACCGACCCTTGCCCTGAGGGCTTTGGGGGGAGGAGGTTTTGTCATCCTTAAGGACCTAATTTCCAAAACTTTCTACTACGTTGAATAAAATGGCTATCTAAAAATTTTGATTAAATGTGTTTGGGGAAAAGATGGGCGTGAGAGGGGGGTTAGTTGCCCTTCAATCACTTTTGACTATTAAAATGGGCACTAGCTCTTTCAATTTGCAATTGAATGAGCCCTTTTTGGAAGTTTCTACAACATGGATTTCTATAAACATTATATGCCCCCAGGGCATAACTTACAACCCTTGCCCTGGGGGCTGCGAGGGGGGGCTGTCATCCTTAAAGACCTAATTTATAAAACTTTCAACTACGTTGAATAAAATGGCTATCTAAAAATTCTGATTGTATGTGTTTGGGAAAAAGGTGGGCATGAGAGGGGGGCTAGTTGCCCTAAAATCTCTTTCGAATATTAAAAAGGGCAATAGTCCTTTGAATTTCCAATCGAATGAGCCCTTTCTACGCCAAAGATTTCAATAAAAACCTTATATGGCCCCAGGGCATAACTTATAACCCTTGCCCTGAAGACTGTGGGCGGAGTGTCCGGCTCAAAGGTATAATTTCCTGAACTTTAAACTGCCTGGAACAAAATGGCTATCTTAAAATTTTGATTGGATGTGTTTGAGGAAAAGGTGGGCGTGAGAGGGGGATTAGTTACCCTCCAATCACTTTCGACTATTAAAAAGAGCTCTAGCCCTTTGAATTTCCAACGGAATTAGCCTTTTTTGAAGTTTCTACGATAACACCTTCTATAAAAACCTTACATACCCCCAGGGAATAACTTACAACCCTTGCCCTGAGGGCTGTGGGGGAGTGTCCTCCTCAAAACATAATTTCTATTTGGAAATCAACTACGCTTAACAAAATGGCTATCTCAAAATTTTGATTGGATGTGTTTTGGGACTGGTGGGCGTGGAAGGGGTGTTAGTTGCCTTCCTATCACGTTCGACTATTAAAAGGGCACAAGCCAATCCAATTTCCAATTGATTGAGACGTTTTCAAACTTTCTACGACACTTTCTTCGATACGAAGTGCCCTGGTCTAAAGAAAAAAAATTATACATTGTGCCAGCATCGGTCTTATATGCCCCCAGGGCTTGTAGGGGAGTTTCCTCCTCAAAAACATATTTTGTATATCAACTACGCTGAACAAAATGGCTATCCCAAAATTTTGATTGGATGTGTTTGGGGAAATGTGGTGGGTGTGAAAGGGATGTTAGCTGCCTTCCAATCACTTTCGACTATTAAAAAGGGCACAAGCCATTCCAATTTCCAGTCGAATGAGCCCTTTTTGAAGTTTCTACAACAACTCCTTTGATACGAAGTGCCCTGGTATGGAAGAAGAAAAAAAATAATGCATTATGGCAACATCGTTCTTTACTTAGGCAGCGCGATTGCGCTGCCTATGATATTGAAATAGAAAGTGCCTAAGATGTTTGGGAGTTCTCAAGCCCAATTATTAAGGGGCGACCGGCGTCGAAGCACAAAAAGCATACAGTTCAATTTGGATAATAGGTGGCTTCGAAAATGAACGGGTTTTAAAAGGAATGATGTACATTTATTAAGGCAGTGTTTTCTTTTCATGTCTGTCTGTTAAGGGTCGTTACTTCGCTGAATAAGTTACGGGTTACCGATTCGGAATTTTTTTTTCCAGAAAATTAAAAGCATAGAGATTACTTAATCTAGTGGCAAGAATCTGTAACATTTTAGCAGGAATCTAACATTTAGCAAACTCTTACAGATGACTAGTTGTCATCAAGAATCTGTGGTTTGACTAGTAAGAAGGGACTAAGAATTGGTTGAAGTTTTCAAATGAATTAATTGGAGCAAATGTTTCTATGCAAAATGCCTTGTGTCTTGACGGAGGAAAATAAAAAGAATGAGTCAGAGGGGATTTTAAATAAACTGGTAATTTTAAGAAATGAGGTTATTTTGATTGAGAAAATTTTATACACGGGGGTGGGGGATTTTTCTAAGAGGGAACCGTCTGAGGAGAGAATTAGCTGACACAGTAAATACTTAAGTATCTAAAATGAACTTTCGTTAAAAACCTAATTCGAAACTTGACTTTTCATTGGGTTTGCCCTACTTGTTAAAAAATGAAATATTTTCTCAGAAGCAAGGCCGTATTGAGAGGTGGTTTGGCCCCTCTGAAATTTTGTCAGACTCGTAAAAACTCAACCAAAATATATATAAACAAATTTTTATATTTTTTGTCCCTCCACCCCAAAAAAAACCGAAACAGATATTGTCTTGCTTAGTAGTCACGCAATCAATTTTATTTGCCCCTCGATCAGTGGCGTAATATTGCCAAAATCCTGAGGGGGGGGGCCGAGTTGGAGCCAATTTTCCCATATCAAATGAAAATGACAGTGAAAACTGAGAAATGATCCATATATTACCATAGAGACAATAATATACTAAAGAAAACTGCCTGTTTCTCTGGATACTTGTATTTTGCAGGCTTATCTTAGTGACAAGATATTTTGCAGAAACTAAACTTCAGCTTGGCGGGCAAAGTGAGGTCTGGGGGCGGGTCGAAATTGGGTCTAGAAGGACCAGTTGCCCCTCCTTTACCATAGCAAATTACGCCCCTGCCTTCGATCCTTTAAGAAATGGCTCGCAGATTTTGGTAATTTACGGTACTTGTAAGCACCACAATGACTTTCAGAGCCTTGACTAAGCCCTGGGCTGTATTTTCTTCTTTCGTGACAGAAGCAATTGTACTCCTTACGAAATGGCGCATCGTTCTATGCATGAAGGGGTTAGAAAATTCATAAAGATGGGGCTTTCCTTTTATCTTTTGGCCCAGACTGACCTTCAAAATACATGAATTTTTTTTCAATTTTGAAGAAATCCCTACCACGGTTTTAGTATAATCTAGAAAGGGATAATTTCAATGACAAGGACAGCTAAGAAGTGTAAAGTTATTTCAACTATATAGTAATGACATACATATGTAGGCTATAAATGCATTCGTTTTCAGCATTTGAGACTTTTTTTTAGTGTATTTAGTATATAAACATTAATTCCGAAATACATTATCTTTGAAGCCATGTATGCAGTTTCATTTACCCGTCAACTCGTTTAGAAATGGCTCTCGGATTGCCATATTGTGAGGTCTTCTTCTTCCCAAAATATAGGGTAATAAAGTTTCCATATATAATTTTGATCTAGCCCCTATACTATCATTGCTGAAACATAAAATACAAAACTCGAATAAAGAAGTCCTCGAACCATAAACAAATATTTTTTTTTCATTTGCCTGCCTCTATGGTAGGCCTACCCTATTTCTGTAGCTAAATACGGCACTTGTGCATTATCTGGGACCCACCGCTATAACTGTATCAAGGAAACCAGACACGAGACCCGCCAAACGGGTATTTGCAATAGAGAAAGGGAATGCAAAGCGTGGTTTTTATTGCGTTTACAATATTTAACCTGTTGTTTTTTGGGGTTTAAGGGGGGAAAGGTACCTAGCTTAGGTTACGTATTTAATATATGCTATGCTCTACCACCCCCCCCCTCAACGTGCAAATATATAGCCCAAATTCGTTTCTAAACTATTATATATTCATCCTATTTTTTTTATTAGCATTAACCAAACTTGACTTCTTTTTTAATTTCTAATCAAATGAGCCCTCTCTGAAGTTTATACAAGCATCCCTTCCATCAGAACCATATATGCCCAAAGACATAACTTCCAACGCCTGCTTCGGGCCCTGGGGGGTTGTTTCGACACCTGAGTTTTGTTATCTGAATTTTGAACAATTTTAACTTAATGGTTATCTCAAAATTTGTATCGGATACATTTTGGGAAAAAGGGGCGTGTGGAGGGGGGGGGGGGCTAGTTGCCCTCAAATCTCTTTTAATCTTCAAAAACTGAACTAGAACTTTCAATTTCCAATCAAATGAGCCCTCTCTGAAGTTTTTAAGAGCATTCGCTCCATAACAACCAGATATTCCCCCCGGGCATAACTTACAACACCTTTTTATCGGATGCATTTTGGGAAAAAGTGGCGGGGGGCTAGTTGCCCTCCAATCACTTTTAACTTTCAAAAACTGAACTAGAACTTTCAATTTCCAATCAAATGAGACCTCTCTGAAGTTTTTACGAGCATACCTTCCATAGCAACCATATATTCCCCCAGGGCATAACTTACAACACCTGCTCTCGGGCCCTGGGGATATGTATTGACCCCGGAATTTTCGTTACATGGTCTTTGAACTAATTTTTAAAAAGGGCTATCTCAAAATTCTTATTGGATGGGTTTGAGGAAAAAAAGGCGAGGAGGGGGGGGGGCTGGGGGCCCTCCAATCTCTTTTGACTCTTAAAAAGGGAACCAGAACTTTCAATTTCAAACCAAATGAGCCCTCTTCGAAGTTTTTACGAGCATCCCTTCCATAAGAGCCATATATACCCCCAGGACATAACTTACGACGCCTGCCCCCGGGCTCTTGGGGGTTGTGTCGACCCCGGAGTTTTTGTTATATGATCTTTGAACTATTTTTAACAAAATAGCTATCTCAAAATTTTTATTGGAAAATTTTCATTGGATGTGTTTGAGGAAAAGGTGGGCGTGAGAGGGGGGTTATTTGCCCTCCGTTCACTTTTGACTATTAAAAAGGGCACTAGTCCTTTGAATTTCCAATCGAATAAGGCCTTTTTGCAGTTTCTATGACAAAAGCTTTCTATAAAAACCTTATATGCCCCCAGGGCATAACTTACAACCCTTGCCCTGAGGGCTGTGGGGGAAGTTTCCTCCTCAAAAACATAATTTCTATGTGAAAATCAGTTACGTAGAACAAAATGGCTATCTCCAAATTTTGATTGGATGTGTTTGGGGAAATGGTGGACGTGGAAGGGGTCTTAGATGCCCTCCGATCACTTTTGACTCTTAAAAAGGGCACTAGAACTCTTGATTTCCTAACAAATGAGCCCTTATTAAAAAAAATAATAAAACATTGGATCCTAATGGCCTTTACAACGCTAGACAACGCTGTAGCGTTGCCTCTGATATGCAGAATAATTGTACCTATAACATTAGATATGCAGGCCCGCTATACTTTAACCCCCTCCCCCCTAAAATATGCAAACATATAACCCAAACTCGTTTCTAAAGTGTTATATTTTTATCATACTTAGGTATATCAAACAGTTCGTGGTAACGAACTGTAAGTAAGGAGCGACCTGACTCAACAGTAACCGAAACTAAAAAACAGAATTTCCATAATACATCATGATACCAATAAATATACATCATGATACCAATAAATGATACCAATACATCATGATACCAATAAATACATCAAAAGAATCAGATTTTAATGCTGATTTCAAATATATAAGTTTCATCAAGTTATGAAGGGAGTGCTGGATTTCCCAGCTTTATTTAAAAAAAAAACGATCAGAAATTAAATTAAAACAAAAATATTTTTCAACTGAAAGTAAGGAGCAACATCAAAACTTAAAACGAAAAGCAATTATTACGTATATGATTGGGTTCGCCCCTTAGTCAATACCTCGCTCTTTAAGCCAAAGATTTTTTAGTACTTTCATAAGAGCTACCTATTCTAAATAACGACCTTTGTGATTAAGGGGCCATTTTAAAATAAATGGAACAAAATTCGGTACTCCTATACTAAATGCACTCTTTTATATACTGCTATGCAAACTAGTCCCGAAATAGACAGATACGCGTGATGAAAAACAGGTTTACGCTGCCTTGTGGGATATAAACAAAGGCATGAACTATATTTAAACTGTTGTTTTTTGGGTTTAAGGGGGGGGAGAAGGAACCTAGGTTAGGTTACGTATTTAATATATGGTATTCATTGCCCCCCCCCCCTAATGTGCAAATATATAGCCCAAATTTGTTTCTAAACTATTATATATTCATCCTATTTTATTTTATTACATTAGCATTAACCAAACTAGTACTATACAAAAGAGTGCGTTTTGTACAAGAGTACCCAAAATTCGAACTTTAGCGTAAAGAGCGAGGTATTGACTAATGGCAGCACGGTGTTCTCGTGGGGCTGGTACCCCCTCCTCTACTTAGGGGTGAACCCCCTAATATACGTATGAAACATCATGAATATAGTTCGTTACTTAAGTTAATTTGTAAGTTAGGTATATTTATTACTAATAAAAACGTTCGAAAATAAAATTAAACAACTTTCGAGAAAGCCATTTAACCAAATAAAAGTAAAACTAGTATGCAAATTTTGTTTTAATTGTTCATGTACTGTGAGCCAAAATCAAAGCCTGCATTAATTCAAAAACACTGAAAATTAAATAATTAAATTTTTTTTTTTAACTGAAAGTAAGGAGCAGCATTAAAACTTAAAACGAACAGAACTTATTTCGTATATGAAAGGGGCTGTCCCCTCCTCAACACCTTGCTCTTTACGCTAAAGTTTGACTCTTTCTCACAACTCTATTTTTTAAAACAATAAAAAACTTTAGCATAAAGGGCAAGGCGTTGAGGAGGGGACAGCCCCTTTCATATACGGAATAATTTTTGTTCGTTTTAAGTTTTAATGTTGATCCTTACTTTCAGCTAAAAAAACTTGTTTTTTTTTTATTTAATTTCTCTCGGATTGAGCGTCAGAAACAGGTTCTACTTAGATGAAAAATATTAAGTCGAGGCTATATCATACAAGTACAGACTTTTTTTTTCTTTTTTCTCAGTAAAAATACTTAAAAAACAGCAGTTTCAAATTTTCAGGACGGGAAATACCCCCAAAATACCACTCCAGCACAAGCGTTAAATTATTCTGAACCTCGACAATTCTTTGTTTTGTTTATCTGTTTGTTTGTTTTTTGTTTTTGTTTTTTGGGGGGGAGGGCGAGGGTTAATGTAACCATCTTTGGAGTCAGGACTGGGAAACCATATTATTTTTCGGTAAAATTAAAAATTCGTACATATATATGTTTGATTACAAGATACTCGTAGTTCTTCAGAAAATAAGGCACATTTATGTCCAACGAACATTGTTCAAGATTTCAGATGTTAAATTGTGGCCAGCTGTTATTGTTTTTAGGGTACTTGTCTAGAATCCGGTAAGTGAAGTTTCGTTAATGCAAATGAAATAAAACAAAATAGTGTAAAAATAAAATAGTTCAGAAACAAATTTGGGCTATATATTTGCACATTAAGGAGGGGGGTAGGGGTAAAGCATAGCATATATTAAATACGTAACCGAATCTAACATAACCAAACCTCGGTACCTTTTAGTCCCTCTAAACCCCAAAAAACTAAAGTTTAAATGTAGTTCCCGAAGTGAAAAACCTTTTGTTTATACGTAGGTAGTAAGCGGAAACCTGTTTATCAAGCATTTGTGCATGTGCGCGATAAGTGAAGTTTCGTTAACGCAAATGAAATAAAACAAAATAGGGTAAAAATAAAATAGTTCAGAAACAAATTTGGGCTATATACTTGCACATTAGGGGGGGGGGGTTAAGCATAACGTATATTGAATACTTAACCTAACCTAACATAACCCAACCTAGGTACCTTTTAGACCCCCTAAACCCCAAAAAACTAAAGTTTAAATGTAGTTCCCGAAGTGAGAAACCTTTTGTTTATTAACTAAAAAAACAAGTTTTTTTTAACTGAAAGTAAGGAGCGACATTGAAACTTAAAACGAACAGAAATTATTCCGTATATGAAAGGGGCTGTCCCCTCCTCAACGCCTCGCTCTTTACGCTAAATTTTTTATTGTTTAAAAAAAATAAAGTTGTGATACAGAGCCAAACTTTAGCGTAAAGAACGAGACGTTTTTGTCAGTCAAGTATACGGCATGCGCTGTTTGTGCTGATCAGGGAAACATAGATAAATTATTTAGGTTTACTTTCTCTTATGCAGTGATGGCGCTTGTGTAGGTTGCATCAATGAGTCAAAGGAATACAAATAATACAAACAGGAAGTCTGTTTTTCGTATTTTTGTGTCTCCATGCAGAGGTTGCAATGAAAAAACAAGTAAAAAAAAGAAGAAGAAACTGCCACAATATTCTTCAATTTTGAGAGTTTATAGCTTTTTTTATGCTTAGGTGAAGAATCCATTACACTGATATCAACAGTCACGAGTATGCCAAAAAGTGTAAATAAAGGCACAGTAGCACAGTGTAAACAGAACACAGTGGCATAAGAGATGATAAAGACAACGGTTTAGTTCTCAAAACATATCCTAAGCTACCTTTGGTAAAATCTTAAAATCGAAAATCCATACATTTTAAGACACCTTCCCTAAATTTTTATGAAGAAAAATAGAGGTACTGGCTGATATTGGTTATGGAACCCCCCCCCCCCATCCCCTGAGATGAATGAATTTACTTACCAACAGCGCCAATACGTAAATAAAACGACACGTGTTCTTCACAATAGTAAACTTTAGATGCGGGCAATTGGTTAAATGTGCCGCTTCTCGGTTGAGCCCCGCCAAGACTTGACTGCCTTGAACTATTTGGCATAGACGGATGACGATCAAGAGAGCTTCGAAAACCTGAAAAAGAAATTGGTCAGATACAGCAAGTAAGGAATAAAGAGAAGCTTCACAGCGCCTTTAAAAATGCATCCCTGTTATAAAAAAAGAAAAAATATAATTAGTCTCTGATTGCGATTAAAAAAAAAAAAGCTACTTAGGATTACTATTAGTCGAAAAACGTAGGCTACTATTTTACCCGTTGCATACATTTTTTTTCATTGAAAAATTAAATATGTAGCTCTTAATGTATAATCATAGTAATCAGAATTCAATATGAAAACTACAAAAACATTGTGAATTATAAGAGCCTTTTTACATAGTATGGGGAAATTGCAAAATTATGATGTTTAGTGGGAGCATACATACTTCACATGGATGTAAAATTTTGTTTATGCGTAAGTTCAAAAACAAAATGAAAAAGCAGTCAGCCAGAGCGTTTTTTATTCTAACAAAAAGAGATGGACAACAGTGGGATTTCTCGCTATGCACCTTCCCTGAAAAATCTCGATTTTAATAATATTGAAGTCATTAGTGATTTTAAACAAAAATGTAAAGGAAAAATTACGTTCTTGAGTAAGTGTGAAACCATTGATGATAGTACAGGATCAACAAGGCTTACAAAAATAAATTATTAGAATATCAGAAAGGCATTTCATACTATATATATATATATATATATATATATATATATATATATATATATATATATATATATATATATATATATATATATATATATATATATATATATATATATATATATATATATATATATATATATATATATATATATATATATATATATATATATATATATATATATATATATATATATATATATATATATATATATATATATATATATATATATATATATATATATATATATATATATATATGTATATATATATATATATATATATATATATATATATATATATATATATATATATATATATATATGTATATAAATTTTGGAAGGCGCTCACTGAATTGGTAATCGGAAGCTCTAGTGCACTTTTTAAGAGTCAAAGTTATCGGAGCACAGCTACCTTCCTCCCCCCAACACACACCTCGTTTTGTCCCAAAATGTATCTAATAGAAATTTGATTCAAAATATTCTAAATATTATATAACAAGGCTTCTGGGGTTGAAACAAAGCCACAGAGCCTGGGGGGTAAGGGTCGTAAGTTGTAACCTGGGGGCATTTAAGGTTCTTATAGAAGGGGTGGGTGTATAAAATTTAGAAGAAGCTCATTTGGTGGAAAATTGGAAGTTTTATTTCCCTTTTAAGAGTCAAAAGAGTGGATGGCAGCTAGCCCCCCTTCCCGACTACCCCTCTTCCAAAACGGAACCAAACGAATCTGATGAAAACTGTGAGATAGCAATTTTGCCCAAAAAGCCCAAAGAACATATAACAAATGCCACTAGGTTTGACAAAATCCCCCAGTCCAGTGGGGATAGGGTTGTAAATCATGCCCTGGGGGCATATAAGGTTTTAACGGAATGGGTAGTTGAATAATGTACAGACAGGGCTCATTTGATTTGAAATTGGAAGTTGTAGTACCCTTTTTAAGATTAAAAAGTGATTTGAGAGCAAATTATATTTGTTTTGAGAGAGCAATATATATATATAAATATATATATATATATATATATATATATATATATATATATATATATATATATATATATATATATATATATATATATATATATATATATATATATATTTTAGACCTCGAAATTTCATAGAGAAGGAGTTGTCATAGAACTTCAAAATTCAATTGTAAATTGCAAGTTCTATTGCATTTTCTAATAGTTGAAAGGGATTGGACGCAACCAGCCCCCCCCCCCCAACCCCGCCGCTCTTCATTTCCCTAAAGACATCCAAACAAAATTTGGAGATATAAATTTTGTTCATTGTAGTTGAAGGGTCCGGAAAATTATGTCTTTGAGGAAGACACCCCCAAACCCACAGCTCTCAGGGCAAGGGTTATACGTTATGCGCTGGGGGTATACAAGGTTTTATAGACAGTGTGGTAACATATTCGTTGGAGTGGACTCATTGGATTGGTAATCTGAATTTATGCTCCCCTTTTTAAGAGTCAAAGTGATCAGAAGGCAGACAACCCCATTCCAACACGTCGTGTTTTTTTCAAAATACATAAAATAAAAAAATTGAGTCAGTCATTTCATCCAAAGTAGTTCAAAGATCATATAAAAAAGCTTTTGGGATTGATGCAAACCACTAGATCCTGGGAGTGAGTAGGAACCCTTCTCTAATTTCTAACTATACAAGATCACAGCCAATCAGAGGGATAGAATACTAACCGGACAGGATTACACGCCTCATTCCAGACCAATCAGGGACTTGGATTACTGTTGGGTGTTACATCACCAGACTCCCTGGAATTTCAACATTGAATTTTACGTAAATGCTATGACACGATTTCACCTTGTGAACAGTCCTTATAATGTTTGTGCTTCAAACCTAAGATAACAGTTCGTTTGAAGACATTAAGGAACAAACACCCGATAAAATAGTGGATATTGATTTTATTGTGACGCAAAATTAATAACGTAAGTTTTTATTTTTGCCAATCTTCGGCTAATTGTATTGTTGGTAAAGACAATAGGATAACCGTTTTCAAAAAGTATGTCTATAATAAAACTTAATTCATCTGTGATGTAAGAATCAGAGCAAATGTTTAGGGCACGATCAACAAAAGATGTAACAACACCTCTTTTAACTTGTGCGTGGGGAGGAGGGGGTTGATTGGATTTAAAATGTAGATATCTGATATTTTGTGTGGGTTTTCTGTAAATTGTAAAATCCTTTTTATCAATGCTACGAATAATTAATGCATCCAGAAACGGTTATTTATTTACATTTTCAGTTTCTAAGGTAAATTTTAAATTTCGGTCATATGTATTAAGGTGATCTAGAAAGCCCCTAAAATCATTTTCCCCATAATTCCAGAGCGTTATTACATCATCCATATAAGGCCCCCAATAGACATGTTTTAAAAAACATGAATTTAAGGCCCAATTTTAAAAGTATTCTACATAAATGTTCGCTAACAACCCAGATAGCAATGCTTCCATAGGGAGACCAATTTTTTTTTTTATAAAAAGAATTACGGAACTGAAATACATTGAATACTTATTACAAATTTTGACTAGGGATATTAAAATCTCGCAATCTATTCATGTTGTTAAATCTTCAATTAAATGATAGTTTTCTTCTATTTCATTTTTAAATAACTGCTCAGATATTGCTACATCATTATTTGTGTACATAGAAACTATGTCAAAACTACTTACTATTGTATTTACTGAAATGCTTGCATTTTAAGTTTTCCCACAAAATCAACTGAATTACAGATGTACGATTTTTGGGAATAAAGCAAAGGTTTGAAGGCTGTACATAATCACTTTCAAGTATTGGAAGCATGGGGCTTCAATACATGCTACAATTGGCCTTAAGGGAATACCTTGCTAATGTAATTTCGGTAAACCGTAAAACTTTGGGCAAAAGCTACCTCGAAGGAGAAATTTATTATGCAATTGAGGGCTGATTTTGCCATTTTGTTTTAGATTCTTTAATTCGGTTATAATTTTATTCGCAAACTTATCAGTATGGTTGTGAGTCATGGAAATATTTGTATTTGTGTCTTTTAAGTGTGAATAAATTTTGTTGTCGTAATATAACGTATCCATGACTACAAATGAATTTCACTTGTCAGCTTTTGTTATTATGATTGAAGGGCCTTTGCGAAGAGTAGATAAAATTCTATGTCGTGCAAAATTTCTGGCGTCAAATTAGTATGAGACGAAACTTTTTTTGACTGTCGTAAAGTATAGTAATAAAACAAGACCGCACTTCATCAGGGTTAAAAAAGGATGTGTAGTGTTTGTGCAAATAAGATTGTAAGGAGGAAACTATATCTGCCACAGGAACTTGTTTTGGTGGAAGAGAATTTCGGACCTTTTCAAGAGTTTAGATTTCCATAGGTTCAAGAGCTCTAGAGAAGATATTAACGATAGAGGGTCCAGGAGTAAACCTCGGGGATATAAGTACGATAATTCATTGAAGATTCGTACCTGAGACATTCCAATTTCTTATAAAGACGTTCTCTAGACAAACGAAAATCATAACTAAACAAATTCCTTTCCAATCTTACCACCTGAGAATAATCAACCGTGGACAGATTTTCACATAACAATTTTTCAAGAGATTTTCTTTCTAAAGAAATGATATGTCGTTTTTTTGTCCTTAATAATTTGGACTACAGTTTTTAAATGCAATGTTTGCGTGATTTGCACTTCTTTGCGGGTATTTAAATGCAATTTATATCTTAAAGACTTAGGTTGCCTAAACAAGTAAAATAAGAGATATCGTTGGTCAACTGCTTCCCATAAACTAGACGTAAATAGCAACGAAAACCACACTGCCTTTCCATCATAAACAATAAGTAGAAATAACGGAAATTTTTTTTATACAAGTTGTATTAATATAGAAGATGGAGAGGGGCTGTGAAAGGGGGGGGGGAGTTTTTTGTACTAAAAAAAATTAATTTAGTTTCTTTTTAAGGATAATTTTGAAGAATGTGTCACTCCCGCCGTCAAAAAGGCCCGCATTGGGGATCACACACGTCCTTCAGTAATTTGCTACGCCGGACCCTCAACGTCCTATATGCAAGGCAAGAATACAAGGACCAATGCACAAGAAGGTGAACCGGCAAAGGACATGTTGGCATTGCAAGGAACACATAAAGTGAGTTTAAATTTAACGACATTTCTTGTAAATAGACTATCAGTCACTAACATGCATTAATCCAGAGGAAATAAATCCTCATGATACATACAATTACAGTTATAACTTATTATTCTCAATATGTTTCACTATTACACTTAATGTGTAATTAGAACTCTCTTAATTCTAGATTTAGTATGTTTCTTCTTCTTTTTCAGTGGTCCAGGTTTTTCTTAGAAACATGTCTGTTTGTTTGTTTTTTAGTACACGTTTAAACGCATATAATAGCCTCTTTGTGATTCCAACTCAATTCCTTTTTCAGCTAAAGGGCAAATTAAATTAACCAAATGTCACTGTACGCACACAAATAGTGTTATTGCTACTGCTTCTGCTACAATAAGTGCGTTTTTTTGTTTTTTATTTATTTTAATGCTTATGTTTTCAATGATTAGAAAATATAGGTTGCTATAAATCCAATTTCGACTTTTGAAAAATAGGGTGGTTTATACACATTGAACATAAGCTATTTTCAGGAGATGGCCTGAAGGAATTACACTATCCCTTTCAAGCCAAGTAAGACCCCGGATTTTTCCAAAACAGATAAAGAGTAGAAATATGAAATTTTCAGGAAATGTTGAACAAAATCAGAACCTACTATGTCCCGTTTAGAATGTAAATATGATATATCAGTAATGCATATGGGGTAGCTATTAAATTGAAACTTTCAGGATATATACAGAGGGTTTAGGGGGGGGGGGACAGTGAATTAACCAAATGTCCCTATACGCACACAGATAGTGTTATTGCTGCTGCTTCGGCTACAATAAGTGTGTTTTTTATTTAATTTAATGCTTATGTTTTAAATGATTAGAAAATATAGGTTGCTATTAATCCAATTTTTGACTTTTTTTTTAAAAACTAGGGTGGTTTATACACATTGAAAATAAGCTATTTTCAGGAGATGGCCTGAAGGGGTTAGACTATCCCTTTCAAACCAAGTAAGACCCCGGATTTTTCCAAAACAGATAAAGAGTATTAATATGAAATTTTCAGGGAATTTTGAACAAAATCAGAACCTACTATTTCCCGTTTAGATTGTAAATATGATATACAAGTAATTCATATGGGGTGGCTATTAAATTGAAACTTTCAGGTTATATATAGATTGGTTAGGAGGGGGCAGTGAATTAACCAAATGTCACTATACTTACACAGATAGTGTTATTGCTACTGCTTCTGCTACTACTGCAATAAGCGTGTTTTTTATTTATTTTAATGCTTATATTTTAGATGATTAGAAAATAGATTTTGCTATTAATCCAATTTTCAAATTTTTTTCAAATAGGGTGGTTATATAAACATTAAAAATAAGCTATTTTCAGGAGATGGCCTGGAGGGGTTAGACTATGCTTTTCAAACCAAGTAAGACTCCGGATTTTTCCAAAACAGATAAAGAGTATTAACATGAAATTTTCAGGAAATGATGAACAAAATCAGAACCTACTCTTTCCCTTTTGGATTTTAAATATGATATATCAGTAATGCATGCGGGGTGGCTATTAAATTGAAACTTTCAGTATACATATCGAGGGGTTAGGGGGGGGAAGTGAATTATCCAAACGTCGCTTAGATATTTCTACTAAGTGTTATTTATTTTAATGCATATGTTTTAAATGGTTAGAAAATATAGGTTGCTAATAATCTAATTTTCGACTTTTTTAAAAAAAGGGTGAAATATACGCTTTGAAAATAAGTGGCTATTTTCTTTATAGGTTTGAACGGATTCATCATATGTTTCACTATTATACTTAAGGTGTAATTAGAACTCTCTTAATTCTAGATTTAGTGTGTTTCTTCTTCTTTTTCAGTGGCCCAGGCTTTTTTTTAGAAACGTCTTTGTTTGTTTGTTTTTCATTACACGTTTAAACGCATATAAAAGCCTTTTTGTGATTCCAACTCAATTCCTTTTTCAGCTAAAGGGCAAATTAAATTAACCAAATGTCACTGTACGCACACAAATAGTGTTATTGCTACTGCTTCTGCTACAATAAGTGCGTTTTTTTGTTTTTTATTTATTTTAATGCTTATGTTTTCAATGATTAGAAAATATAGGTTGCTATAAATCCAATTTCGACTTTTGAAAAATAGGGTGGTTTATACACATTGAACATAAGCTATTTTCAGGAGATGGCCTGAAGGAATTACACTATCCCTTTCAAGCCAAGTAAGACCCCGGATTTTTCCAAAACAGATAAAGAGTAGAAATATGAAATTTTCAGGAAATGTTGAACAAAATCAGAACCTACTATGTCCCGTTTAGAATGTAAATATGATATATCAGTAATGCATATGGGGTAGCTATTAAATTGAAACTTTCAGGATATATACAGAGGGTTTAGGGGGGGGACAGTGAATTAACCAAATGTCCCTATACGCACACAGATAGTGTTATTGCTGCTGCTTCGGCTACAATAAGTGTGTTTTTTATTTAATTTAATGCTTATGTTTTAAATGATTAGAAAATATAGGTTGCTATTAATCCAATTTTTGACTTTTTTTTTAAAAAATAGGGTGGTTTATACACATTGAAAATAAGCTATTTTCAGGAGATGGCCTGAAGGGGTTAGACTATCCCTTTCAAACCAAGTAAGACCCCGGATTTTTCCAAAACAGATAAAGAGTATTAATATGAAATTTTCAGGGAATTTTGAACAAAATCAGAACCTACTATTTCCCGTTTAGATTGTAAATATGATATACAAGTAATTCATATGGGGTGGCTATTAAATTCAAACTTTCAGGTTATATATAGATTGGTTAGGAGGGGGCAGTGAATTAACCAAATGTCACTATACTTACACAGATAGTGTTATTGCTACTGCTTCTGCTACTACTGCAATAAGCGTGTTTTTTATTTATTTTAATGCTTATATTTTAGATGATTAGAAAATAGATTTTGCTATTAATCCAATTTTCAAATTTTTTTCAAATAGGGTGGTTATATAAACATTAAAAATAAGCTATTTTCAGGAGATGGCCTGGAGGGGTTAGACTATGCTTTTCAAACCAAGTAAGACTCCGGATTTTTCCAAAACAGATAAAGAGTATTAACATGAAATTTTCAGGAAATGATGAACAAAATCAGAACCTACTCTTTCCCTTTTGGATTTTAAATATGATATATCAGTAATGCATGCGGGGTGGCTATTAAATTGAAACTTTCAGTATACATATCGAGGGGTTAGGGGGGGGGGAGTGAATTATCCAAACGTCGCTTAGATATTTCTACTAAGTGTTATTTATTTTAATGCATATGTTTTAAATGGTTAGAAAATATAGGTTGCTAATAATCTAATTTTCGACTTTTTTAAAAAAAGGGTGAAATATACGCTTTGAAAATAAGTGGCTATTTTCTTTATAGGTTTGAACGGATTCATCACTACCTTCTACCCCATCTGAAGAAACAAGTCATGAACTATATGATTGCATTGACGAAGCGGTTCCAATGGAAGTGCCAATGCAATTTCGTGATATTTAGATCGCCGTTGAAACACCACTACATATCAGTGAAGAGTAAGGAACATTTGTACGGGGGTGTGATGGTAGTGATGATTTAGATGGTATACCTGCTGGCATTATTGACGACACGGAATGGGCAGATAATTTATTAGGAAAATATTTCAGTGTTGATAATAATTCATTATATGTAGACGCTAGTACAGTTCAACAATGCAATGAAGTTAGCCCAGAACAAGATTTTCTAGAGAGTGGTTTATCTTGGCTGAGTCCTAACACTATACAAATTTTGGATCATTTTTGTCCTGAGTTAAATGAAAACCCCTTCCCCTCAGTTTTAATGAATATAACCCCATTTCGACTGAATTTAATTGAAAAAGAAAATGAATTCGCTTGGATTGATTTGCATAGTCCTAATGCATTAGAGGTTATGTTAAGCGAACTTTGAGATTTCACTCCACATACCAGCTCTAATTTTGAACAAATGGGTGGAGGGGGAGAAGGTAGTGATGATATACAATGCTCACCGCTACCAGATTTTCAGCCAACAAATTCAATTCTGAATACAATAGATGTTTTCACTGCAACCTTTGGTGGTCCGTTTAATACACTGATGGCTGGAAATATTATAAAAGACTCCATAAATATCATCCATACATATGTGGAGAAGATTCGAGCACCTCTTGAACAATGAATTCAACTGTTGGGAGGCTGGGGCAGCATTAAGGCCTCAATTGTTTTTAAAATATTCTATTTAAATGAAAATCACAGTGAGGTCTATGATCATTATGTGCACACTGAAATGTTGGTGCTGCAGCCTCATTTGGAGAATTATGAGAATGCTTTCATGCAATGGGTTGACAATGCTGTTACGCATCTGGATAATTATAATGACAATTGTAGTGGTTCAGTGGTTTTATTTGTTGAAAATTTAAGTGCAAATATATGTAAATTAAAAAAAAAATTATTTTAAGAGGGGGACATGAAGAGAAGGCTATTAAATTAAAATATGGTCCTGATTTAGAAGGATTCAAGAGTGTCCAACGAGTCTGTTTTTAAACAGGCCAAAAGTGTTTCATACAGGCATTTCTCATATCGACTTTCCAACCTCTACAAAATAAAGCTACAAAGAGAAATTTGGACCTGTGGGCCGTGCATGGAAAAGAAGGGTCTGATTTCCCAAGAGTAGATTTTACTTGTTTAACAGATGAATTTCCTGTAATACTCAAAGGAATAGATATTTTTGAACGGGCAAACGCGCATTTAAAGATTGGTGTTACGGCGCTACAGTACGAAATGGAAATTGAAGAGGGTGTGTGTTCCAATAAAAAGGAAGTAATATTTCCAGTAAGGGCCTCATCGATTGAATCTGTGAAACATTGGGTTTGGCTGTTGTAAACACCACCTAGTGAACCTAATTCAATTGGCAACTTTAATACCATTATGGATATTAGTAGAGTTCTGGGGGAGATAAAGAAGGGGTGCGCGGTAGGCTAATGTTGCTCAATGTGTTTGTCTAGATTTTGGACTGAATTATAGCTACAAAATCACATGGAACACTGCAAAAGACACGGCTATCAATCGGTGGAGACAGTTTCTGGTGACCGGGCAATTTTAAGATTTATAAATTTCCAGAATACACTCATGCAAAGCGATAAAATAAGTTTGGATTGTGAGGTTAGCCTCACAGATGTGAACGACCCACATTATCTAAATCGTATCAAAGAATATCAAGCTATTGCAGCTTCCTTTGCCCATGCGCAATGAGACAGCAGTAACACTATGCGACTGTTAGAAATAGTCGAGACATTGGAAGAGGAAGATTTCATGATCAAAGCATTGACTAAATTAATTGTCCTAGCAAATGGTGCAATTTCCCAATTGAGACACACACACTACCCAATGAGACTACCAGCAGAGGATCGCCTGGCCATTAAAAATAGGAAAATGTGCTGGGTATGTAAGGGGGAATTTGAAGAAGGAACTAGGGACTAGGGACTAGAGGGGGGGGGAATTGAAAAGGGGACTAGGAAATTGAAGAGGGGAAAGGGACTAGGGCAAAAAGACTAAGGGGGAAGGGGAAAGTGAGGGATCAGGATCATTTATGGCAGGAAAGATCATCATGGGGTAGTAATTTTCGTGGCGTAGTACATCAATCGTGAAGTGTGAATGCAAGCCAGCAGTTATTTATTCCAGTTTTCATTCACATTTCAAAATTACGATTTGAAATTTATTTTACCGGCTTTGGCCCGTATGTACAGGAAGGGTGTTGCAGATAGCCCATTGGTAAATAACTCATTTACCCATAATATTATACCCAAATCAGCTGAGAAGTTGTTCCTTATAGAATTCAAGTGGACAACAGTGGATAATGGGCATACATGTTGGAATAAAATCCGTTTTTTGGATTGTTATAGTTTTTTCCCAAGGCTCTCATCCAACTAATTCAACTACAGAAAAGTGACAATTTCGATAGTTTCCCTGTGCTTAAACAGCGCTTTTCCGACTATGAAATATATGACTTACTCACCTGTAAAGGCAAATATGCATACGATTATTACAATTCTGGCGCAAGGTTAAGTGAGGAGAAACTCCCCCCATTGAAGCATTCTATATTTCACTTACCGATAATGAATGTACTGCCGATGACTATGAATTTACCAAGAGGGTATGGGCTAAGGGGGCTGTAAAAATGATTGGGATTATTGTAGAATGTACTTGAAAAGCAATGTGTTAACTCTTTTAGATATTGTCTGCAAGAACACACACCAAATATATTTGGAATTCAGGCTAGACATTGGCTATTATTTTTCAACACCACAACTCGTGATGAACTTAATTCTAAAAATCAGTAGGAAGGAAATAGGTTTGATCACCTTTGTGGATCAACACTTATTTGTAGAAAGATCTATGAAGGGGGGATATATTTTTTTACGGGGATCGCGTCTTAACAACTGATCCAAGTGGGCAGAAATTTTTTGATGGTGTAAAGTCCAATGCTGTTTTTGTGGACATGAACTCACTATACCCTTCGGCAATAGCTCACTACAGTTTACCGTTTGGCAATTACAAATGGCTTGAAAATCCTTGTGCCCTAGATTTTCCAGACATTCACAGTATCGAAGAAAATGATCTCCAAGGATGGTTTTTGAAATTGAACGTCACATACCAGTGAAGCTCCACGATTCTGTCAAAGATTCGTTTTTCTGTGTGTAAATAGACAGGCGGCAAAGGAAATAGGTGGCAAAGGACTCTTTGAGTCCATACAATTGGTCTTTGGTCGAGGATATGGGAATGCATTGGACCCCTCCAAGCAGAAACTAATTGCAGATCTGGACACGAAACAGAACATTGTTGTTCACCATGTGCTATTGCGATGGATGGTGACAAATGGTTTAAGGGTTACAAAGATACACAGAGCCCTGAAATTCGATCAGAAACCCTACTTGAAAACGTTTATTGACATGTTTGTCAGTAAACGTTCACAGGCATAAAGTAAAATTCAAAAAGCAATGTATAAACTTATTTTAAATTCAGCTTTTGGAAAAATGAGGGAAAGCGTACAAAACAGATCTCGTTGAGACGTCGTAACCTACCCGAGAATGTGCACCAATTGTAACTTTACAAAATTCACGGTCATAAATATGAATATGGTTCTCCTACACAGAAAAGAGAGAAATGTTATTGCGGGAGGGAGTTCAGTACTGGAAATTTCCAAGAAACTCATGTGGTCATTCTTTTACAATGTGGGTAAGGTACAATGGCCAAGGGAGGGGGAAGTTCTAGTGTACTATGGAGACACAGATTCTCTATTGTTAAAAGTTGAAACCGAGAATTTATTGGAAGATTTTGAAAATGACACCCACATCAGCTCACGGATAGATTACACAAATAGGAATGAAAACATCTACATCAGGTCCCCAATCAATTGTTAATGTTAAAATCTGAGACGGTGAGCAATTTAACATCCAATGGGGCGATTCCCGGTCCAAAAGTATACTGTTTAGAGACACACGATAAGGATGTAAAACAAGCGTGTAAAGGGGTGCCTACACACTTTGTAAAAATAATTTTGACATGAGTGTCTACAGAAACTGTATGGAGAGTAGTCTATTGCTAAGAGCAAAAGTAATGGCAATTTGCTCTCCACAATTTAAAAATTATACTGTTAGAGTGAAAAAAATGCCATGTCTTGTATTTCCGACAAGGTCTATGTACTCGAGGATGGTGTGAAGGTACTCCCCCATGGTCCCCCCAGCCTTCGGCTCCGGAATGGGGGCCTCATCTTTTAAATGTTGTAAATAGTGTTTTTTTGCCTTAGTCTACAAATGTGTTCAACTGTGCTGCTGTTCTTGCTGTTGCTGTATTTAAAATATATGTTTTTTTGTTGTTGTTCTTGTTGCCAAAAATGAAAAATATTAAATTTTTCTTTTGTTATTATTTTTTTACAAAACGTGTTGCTAATAAAAGAAAAAAATATGTTTTGGTTGTTCTTGTTGCTATTGCATATCTTACTAGGTAGATGCTGCTACTCTAGGGAAAATTATTATAATTTATTCATTAGACAAGTATGGTTTACAGTTAGTTGTAGTCCAACTGCTGTCAACAGCAGTATGTATCAATTTAAAACACCATGCAGATCGTTTCTCTGTTGTGTATTAATGTCGGGAAAACGACACTTTTAGCTAAAATAATTAATAACTGTAATAAAATGTTTTTGGAAAAACCAACGAAAATTTAATATTGCCATAGTTTTTGGCAAGAGTCCTATGACCAAATAAAAGCTAGTTTCACTGCTACATCTATGCCATTACAACTCTTTAGAGGAATTAACCTTTCCAATAGTATTGAGCCAAACTCATGGCTGATTATTGATGATTTAGCTGAATCAATTGAACAGTTCCCACAAGAAATGCTACAATTGTTTAATGTTCGCTCTCATCATGAACACATTTCCATAACCCTAGTTCTACACAATCTGTTTCATTAGAGCAAGTGTATGAGGACCCTTTCTTTGAACTGCACCGTGTATATTATCTATGGAGTTCTTCATGATTCAAGTTCTCTAATAACTCTCAACACACAAATATATCCCGGTGCCCCCAAATTTCTACTTCCAGCCTACAGTCAGGCGACAAATAAGCCCTACGGGTACATTTTGCTGGATCTTAATCAGAATACACCCGAGGATTTACGTGTAGTCACAGATATTTTGAAAAAAGAAATTACTGTATATCTTCCGGTGAACAGTAGAAAGGGCTATTAGTTGCCGTCATGACACTGAAGAAACTACACAAAAATAGATACTTATTTTCCATTTTAAGCACTTCAAAACCACCCCTCAGGAAGGCCATACTCAAACATGATGTTGACAAAAAATTTATTAATCTAATGTCTGAACTTTGTTTGAATTTAACTGAGGGCAATGTACACTTGCCACAAGGTGTTAGACAACAGACAAAGCAACATCGTTAAATTGTAAGTGCCTTGGCTTGCAAAAACAAAGGAAAAGATTTTAAAAGAAAACGTTTCCTTTAAGCGAGCGGTAGCTTTTTTTTACACTTTTACTGTCAATAATCGCAGGACTTGTAACCAGTTTTCTCTAGATGGCTAAACCCTACAAATCGACTCCAATAGAACCTGTCCTTTTACCAATTGAACACTTTGAGGACAATCTAAGCAAATTCATTAATGATGAAAATATTGCCGATGATAAAAAGCTAGTTCTACTTGAAGATGTACTTCGTCGTGTGGACAAACATAGACCTTATCGTGAGAGACCCCCTGTCAATGCTATTGATCCGCAGCCACCCAAAAAGGAAACATCTCCTCAAGGTTCTCCAGCAACAACAGCACAATCAAAGGAGAAAGAATTGAATTCAATAGTGACATCAATTGGAAACCTATTGCCTCACACCTATCGGGAACAGAGTGAAAGACTATTAACATATCTCATGTTGGAAAGTGGTTATGATTATCAATTTCAAGTCGATAGAACCGGGAAACGAGTTATAATTAAGGGAAAAAGTTATAATCTACTCGATTTAATTTGTGATATGGTTACCAACCGTAAAGGACTTTTATCATTTGACAATAATCTATACAGCTTTCTAAATATATCAAACTTCCCCAAAATTCATATTGGCAATAAGCAAATTCTAAAGAAATTGAGGGAATATAGTAGAGGTGTCAGCCCTCTAACAACAACACCGCCGTTTAAAAAAGAAGAATAAAAAGAAGATTTTAAATCAATCTTGGAAAATACTAGCACTCCTAGCAGCAGCAATGATTTCATAACTGACGAAGACAATGATAATGGCTAGACAAAAGCAAAGACGTATTGATATCAACTCACCGTCACAAGCACCAACCTCCAGTGTGCAAAAGGGCAATGGGAATTTCACTACGTGATCGCGTTCAAAATGGATGAAGTTTTAAAACATGTCTATGAAAACATTCGTGAAGTGGGAAGTATAATTTCACCCAAAACACTTTCCAAAGTTGCCTCTGACGTCGGTGTCAACAGTAGCAGCAGCATTTTAAAAAATGTAAAAGGGTATCTAGAAAATGAACCGAGTTACACTCTACATCGAATTCGCAGGTTTCGTGGCAAAGAATATCGACAAACTAAAGACTTTTTCCCACTGCATATAATGCAAACAGATCTTTTAACTCTAGATGAGATTCAAAGATGTCACAATACACCCTAAAAATATGTTCTAGTGGCAATCAGTGTCTTTAGTCGCTAATGATATGCCATTCCATAGCAAATAAAGTGAGGTGTTGAAGTTCCTCAGGCTTTAGAAAGCATTCTTGAACAAGATTGCTATAGAAAAATTAAAAGTGATCGCGGTAGCGAATTTGTTAATTCAAATGTGCAAAAGGTTTTATTGAAATATAATATAAGGCTCTATCATGGTCACAGTCTGATAGAGGCTACATTGGCTGAACGATTAATAAGAACAATTCGTCTATTAATTTCGAGATATTATACACCAAAAAATACTGTTGCTTTTATTCCTGATTTAGATAAAATCATGCAAATATATAACCAACTACCTCATCGACCTCTGTCCAGGGAGTTCATTGCAGTGAAAATACAATTGACACTTTTCTTGAAAATATTCCAGTGAAAAAAAAATTGTGAAGAAAAAATCCAATGTTAGCGATACTGTCCGAATTAATAGAACCAGCAATATTTTTGAAAAGGGGAACGATTTATGGTCCAATGAACTTTTTAAAGTGTCCAAAATCCTAGACACCGAACCCACGACATATCGTTTGTGAGACCCCAAAGATGATGAGATTCTCGGCGTTTTTATGAATATGAACTACAAAGAGTTAGAAACAGTAGTGAAATTTATCAAATTGAAAAGACACTAAAGAGCCGTAAACGCAGGGGCAAGAGACAGTTGCTTGTTAGTTAGCTAGGATACAACTCTGATTTTGATTCTTGGGTTGCATTTGAAGATACTAACAACGCCAAATGATTTTTATGTCACATTCCTGTCCAATGTCTTCAACCCTCTCTACAATGATTTGAATAAAACAAGTGATTTTTGGACAAAATCTCTCCCACTATCGAATTCGACGGCGCGTATGAAGCGGCTCTTGTCGACTGCATTCTCGAAAACATCTATGATATCCTGAAAAAAGATCGCAAATACGATATAAAAATTAATCCCTATGATTGGCCACCAGCCTTTAACGAACAGCATAAAATTCAAAAGATCAATTGGTTGGATTATCCATACGTTGTATTACCATACGAAGAACTCACTTGTATGAATTATTTATGTCGTTCTATCAATAAAAGAATTTCCGCTCGTAAGAAGGAGCCTTTTATTTCAACTATTCAAAGAAAGAGGGCAATATCTACATTAGTTCACCCATTGCCAGTGAAAAGATTATTCTCAATGATAATCTAAAAGATGTTCTTGGCTTTAAAGTTACTATAATAAATGGTAAAATTGCCAGAAACACAAATATTATTTTTGCTGACTGCCCGCCTGCCTTCCACTCAGACAATTGTATGTTTCTCTATGCTTCATTTGCTGAAACATCCAGAGTTGGAGATAGCAATGTCCCCTTCCTACGAGTTCTTGAACGAAAAACCAATCATATTCACAATTACAATATAAAGCATCTTCAGTATAACCCCGTAAACACTTCCTATTTGGAACTTTGTCTATTAACACTAAGAACCATGGGCGCCCATAAGCTGAATTCCAGGGGGGGGGCAAACTTCGTCTAATTGCTACTTTTAATGCTATATAATAGAAATCTCAGAAAAAAATATAAAAATAAGGCAGCATCATTCAGCCAGGGGGGGCGAGAGCCCCCCCCCTGCCCCCCCCCCCCATATGGGCGCCCATGCTAAGAACTGAGTTATGTGATTCTCTAGCAACATCAAAAGGTTTGGCTGCAGCTATATGCCGTTTTTGACCCATCGTTGTGGGTGTTAAAAAAAAACAAGATTTCTAATAGAAAAGAGGTATTCATTTTTCCTGATATTGACTGCTATGTTAATAGTCTTGGCCCAAGACAATTGGGGAACGGAACAGACTATTACAAAGGTCGTTTATCAATGTCTGGCTATGGTCTTGGCAGTTGGTTTGCTAAGCTGTTTCGCTCTGCACTACCTCTCGCTAAAAAATATATTATACCGGCTGCGAAAGATTTTGCATCCTTTACACTATACGATTGGGGCTCTGGCAAGGATTTTAAAAAAGTTCTTCGGACAAACTTAGGTCCAGTGCGCGAGCCCTGGGCGAGCAATTGAAATCTCGACAAAATGGAACTGGTTTAAAAAGGTTGAGAAACAGTGCACCACTCATCAGTCTCTACTCAGGTCAGAAACGACGGACATCACCCTGTCAAAGAAAAGAAGGAAATAACGACAAGTACAATAACCACTGGTAGAAGAAGAAGAAGAAGAAGCCCTAGGAAGAGAATTGTTAGATCGAAACTGGATTTCTTTTCATAGACTGAACAATGGCAAATCTACCGCATAACGATTCTCATCATACAATCCCTTCATCTTTAAATCTATTCAATGCAGAAAATGTTTATGTGAATGTAAGACATGGATACTATAACAATTTCATCCACAACAACCGCTCTCCGATAAAATCCGCTTTCAAATTTATTCCAATGAGGACTACTTTATGGATATGTCTTTGACATTTATAGATTTAAATATGATAGCCAAGAAATATGACAATGGAATGCCAATTCGTGCAGATGGAATATCCTATGAAATTGTATATTACATAATTTATTTTGTCAAATCAGTGTCCATATAAATGGCACATTGGTGAGCACAAGCAACAATCTCTCAAATTATACAAGCTATATGAAGTTCATGTTGATGCCACCATAGTCATACAAGGAATTGAGAGGCCCCTCCAACGGATATGAATATATTACAGATACTGATAGTACAGATGCAGTTAAAAATGCTAAAACTAGTGAATTACATCTAGTTGGAAAAATAAATCATGAGATATTTAATATACCCCAATGGCTACCACCAAATGTTAAATTGGATATAAAATTGACGCTTGATCCATCCAATTTCATTTTACGAAAGGAACTTCCTGCCAATCCTAATGTAACTCCCTCCTTCAGCTCGGCAATACTACATGTACGAAAGCAGCAGGCTATGAGTTCTGTTGCTTTGGCAGTGGAAAAACTGAGAACCAGTGGAAATAATATTAAACTACTTGTTCCTCATACTATCACCAATCACCGTCAGATTGCCACAGGCTCGCGCACCTTCACTGACTCATCCTTTATCAATGGCGAAATTCCATCAAAATTAGCATTGGGATTTGTAAAAAGCGTTATTGCAATAAAATCGTGGACTGGTTGCCCACATAAATTTGAGATGTTTGGAATTTCATCTCTTGTCTGCAAAGTAAATGGAATCCCACTCTACAATCTATCTTTTGATAAATCCTATAGTACATTGCATGAGTGGACAATGCAAACCCTAGATCATGAATCACAACTATTTGAAAATGGTATAACCGAAGAAATGCTCGCTGAAACACATGGTATCATAGTACTAGACTTGTCTGGCAATCAAGATATGAGTATAGTACGAACGGGGAGTATTCGCTTAGAGTTTACATTTGCCAATCCATTAGCTGAGAGTATCGCACTAATCTCGTTAAATCAATTTGAAACCTATTGGGAAGTCACTCCCGAAGGCAGTTTTTTACTAGACCTTGTACCATGAACACTAGTCAAATAATCAGTGTATTTAATATGGACCCCTACATGTCCAAATACAGATCCTATTGTCTACCATCACACTTTCTTGGAAAATTCAGAGTGCAAACAATACCCTAATCATTGTTAATAGAGGTCTGTCGACTGTGAATACTGGCCATTGGCTATGCATCTTTCAAACAATGAAGACATTGAATTTTTGGATCCTCTCGGCCTACCCTATACATTCTACACTCCACACATCAACAACTATATTGAAAGCAGTGGAATTTTCATGCGCTACTACATTTCGTCTTCAGATGTCGTGGTTATACTTACAAGCAGTTTCTCAACATTTACGTAGACAATCCACGTCTGAACGACTTTATGGTGGAAAATATCCTCTCAGACCTGTCATAATATTGATTTTAGTGCCCTACGAGTAAAGTGTCTTAAAAATATATGTAAGTTTGTTTATTAATAAGAAAATGTATATACACAACAACAATGTCTTTATTTTCACTTTAGATTTCTTCTTCTTTGATGTATAGGCAACTGTCGAGAACCACTAATGCTGGTAGATCATTTGAATTCACTGTATATTAATCTTGATTGGCTGCAGAGTCAGAGCCATATTTTCTACAGTACAATGTAACTTCATTCTTATCATATCTCTTTGTATAGTCAATGACACTATGTGCATTCATATTGTGAAATTCACGTGTTTCAATTTGTCTATTTGAAGCAATATCACATACAGTGCTTTCAAATGGTGAATCACATTATGTAACAGCCAAATAAAAATCACTAGGTTTATCGTCATAATAGGCAGTGTCGTCACATCGATGGCGTAGAAACAAAATTGTCTTGTTACCCCAAAAGTTGAATCGTAGACCTGATTCTTCCTCCCAAAGTAATTTAAAACAAGGACGATACCAATCTCGTAGAAATAAAATAAAATATTGTTTAGGGTCCTTTCCAATCATACCAGGATAAGTATTCTCCCACTGAATACATTTGTCATAGTGACAATTGGAGCATAGTTGTCCTCTAGGGCGAGAGTCACAAATCTCTTCAAGACATGAATTACAGCCTATAATTTGTACTACATATCCTCTATGTAATTTAGACGGGTTGCATAATTTGAACTTTTCAATTTACCCATCAATAATTGTACAATTCTCACATGATGACCAACTTCCAAGAGTATACATACACAGTGGACATGTATAGAACATTTTTTGTTTCCAGTTTAAATTCTCTCACAGCTAAAAGAAACTGATCCACGTTCGATAAATTCAGAGGGGGAAGAGAGATGAACAATTTTGTGACAATACATAATCTGTTTTGAAGAGAGAGTCATCTACATAGAATCTTTGGCAATGTTTTCAAAAGTATTTCCACGATATTATTCTCCTTTGTTTCAATTAATATGTCAATAAATTGAGTAAAAGCATTTGAGCCATGCTGTAAAAGCTTCATACAATAGTCCAACGGGGGAGAATCCTTCCCTATTATATTGTCAAGTGTTCCCTGAGAAAATATCTTCTGTTGAAGAGATAACTCAAGAAAATCATCATCTGGAATCAAAAATTTTTCCATAATCACAAGATTCAACATAATTCTTTCTTTCTCAAATTCATTCATTTTTCAATCCTAACACTCTCACTGCTGACTCTAGACTAACCATGATTCGTTCTACTTCAAGAATATTCGATAACCAACTTTAAAAAATCTAACGAAAAGAAAGGGAACATTTTCGATAACGAAATAATTTTATTTTGTTTTAGCATAATTACAACAATAATATATTACCCATATACAATTACCGATATAACTTGTTGTCCTCAATATACTTCACTATTGCATTTAAAGCACTTTGGAGTCTATGTATATGTACTATATTGACTTTCGCAGCGAAGAATAATTGGTCCTCCAACCTAAATTTACTCAAAGATAACACATATCTTGCATATACTTCTTCCCACTCGAGACAAATTCGAGATCCTCTCTTTATTTCTACCACAATTTTTGGTGCTCATGTATCAGCACTGCTGCTACCAGCTCCACTATCAACTTCTAATAGTGTAAACATTCCACTTATTATTGCAAATATATATATTGCCAAATAAATAAACGAGTAAAGGGAAACTGTTCTCACTCCTTGAATTTTATTCTCACACTAATATAAACTATACTGACAATCCTTCCTTATATTAGTTGCTCCACTCGAGTTAGTATTTCTAGTTCTCTGATTGGTCTAGAAAGAGGCGTGTAATCCTGTCCAAGTAGTATTATAGACCTCTGATTGGCTGTGATCTTGTATAGTTAGAAATTAGAGAAGGGTTCCTACTGGGGTGAGGGTTGTAAATTATGCTGCGGGATATTTAAGGAGTTTAGGAAGGGGTGCTTGTTTAAATTTAGATGAGGCTCATTTGGTTGAAAATTTGAAGTTCTAGTTTCTTTTAAAGCGTCAAAAGTGATTAAGGGCATTTAGCCCCCCCTTCTCCGAAAACACGATACCCAATTTGTTAAAAAATAGTCCAAAGATCATTTAGTTATGCCTCTAGGGTTGGCACCCCCCCCCCCCCAGCACCCTCGGATAGGGTTGTAAGTTATGTCATGGGGGCATATAAGGTTTTTATGGAATGGGTGGTCGTATAATCTTCAGATGGGGCTCATTGGCCTTGAAATTTAAAGTTATAGTGCCTTGAGTGCAGCAGTGAGTGATTTGAGAGCAGCCAGCCCCCCTCCAAGATCATCCTTTTCTTTAACATATCCAATCAAAATTTGGAGACAGTAATTTCTCGCATTGTAGTTGAAAGGTCCGGAAATTATGTCTGTGAGGAAGACACCCCCCCCCTACAGCTTTCAGGCCAAGGATTGTAAGTAATGCCTTGGGAGCATATTATAGAAAAGGTAGTTCTTATCAAAAAAGTGGTCGTAAATACTTTGGAGGAGACTAATTGGATTGGTAATCATTAGTACGGGTGCCCTTTTTAAGAGTCAAAGTGATCGGAACGCAGCTACCCCCCCCCCTCTACACACATACACACACACACACACACACAAACATGTTGTGTCTTCCCGAGATGCATCCAATACATATTTTGAGACAGTCTTTTTATTCAAAAAGTCCGAAGATCATAGAAAAGCACCAGAGCCTGAGGGCAAGGGTTGTAAGTTTTTCTCCCGGGACATTTAAGTTTCTTATGTAAGGGATGGTTGTATAAGCTTTAGAGGTGGCTTCTTTGGGTAAAATTAGAAGTTCTAGTCCTCTTTTAAGAGCAAAGAGTGATGAGGGTCAACTAGCCCTCCCCCAACTACCTCTCTTTTCACCAAACGTATCTGATTGAAATTGTGTAATTGTAATTTTGTTTAAAATACTCCAAAAGACATATAACGATGCCTCACGGGTTGGCACAACCCTCCAGAGCCCTTGGGCAAGGGCTTTAAGTCATGCCCTTGGGGAATATTTTATGGAATAGGTGGTCGTATTAAATTCAGACGGGTCTTGTTTGATTTTAAATTGGAAGTTATAGTGTTCTTTTTAAGAGTCAAAGTGATTTCAACCTTGTCAGCATTGTTGAAACGTTCAGTAATTATGTGCTCGGGGATATCCCCCCCCTGAGGCCTCATTGAATGGGCCGCAAGTAATGTAATTTGTTCATTTTTTAAATATAATATATGCTATTGAGAAAAGGTATGCATGTTTGACAATTCTATCATTTCTTAGACCACATTGCTTTTCCATTTACGAAAAATTAAGCAAGAAAAAACGGGTTTTAATTTTACCAAAGCAGTGAAAAAAAATAAAAACAAAACAACACTTTAATTAAAAAAAAATAATCAGAATATTTCGGCCCCACGTCCAGGAGCCTTTCTCAACGGGAAAAAAATGAAAAGAACGAAAAAACAAAAAGAAATGTTTTTAAAAAATAATACACATAATAAAACACGACAACTAAACACACGAAAAAGAAAAGTAAATAAATAAGAACAGCCCATATTATAAACAAACTTCCAGCAATGACATTATAACACAAGAACAAAACCATATCGAATGTTTAACCATGGTGAAACCATGGGTCACTCTCCTCTTAATATTCAGTTTATAAACCAATTTATCCACTCTAGTAAATGTATACTCAAGTAAATTTACAGATCAGTTATACACTGAATGTTAAAAAGAGAGTGACCCATGGTTTCAATATAGACAATTCGATTTAGTTTTGTTCTTGTGTTATAACGTTAGTGCTGGAAGTTTGTTTATAATGTGAGTTGTTTTTATTTATTTATTTACATATTTTTTCTTTCTGCTTTTCGTGTGTTTAGTTGTCGTGTTTTTTTGTGTATTATTTATTAAAAACCTTTTTTTTTGTTTTTTCGTTCTTTTCATTTTTTTTCTCGTTGAGTAAGGTTCCCGGACGCGGGGCCAAAATATTAGGAATATTTTTTTAATTAAAGTGTTGTTTTGTTATTATTTATTTTGTTTCACTGCTTAGTTGAAATTAAAACCCATTTTTTCTTGCTTAATTTTTCTTGTTTGACATCTACTTTCCCAAAATACGAAGGGCCTTAAGATGAGTCTTTCAGGAAATGTTAAAGGGGAGTGTTGAACTAAATCATAACATGTTATGTGCAGTTGGGTTGTCAAAAGGGTGTAACTCAGGAATGACTGAGTATATTTATTTGGAATTTTCAAGAAGTGATAAGGTAGATGATCAGTTGTCCAAAAGGGCAATATTTGTAGGCTACTACTACTATAACTTCTGCTGCATCTACTGCTACAACAATTACTATTACTACTACCAGTACTATCACTAAAACTATTACTTGTGTAGCGAGTACGACTAAGGCTGACGATTTTGAAAAACATATCTGATGAAATTTTGAGGGGAAAGTTAAACTAAACTGAAACATTCTCCGTGTATAGAGATTGCTGAGACGGACGTATCAGCAATATTCTTGGAACGGCTTACCAGATCAAGAGGAAACTTCAGGGGCATCATGACCGGTATGTTCAGTTCACCAAAAGGCAAAAGGTACCCGTTACTATTGCTATTAATACATTTGAACTATATCAAAACACACTATTTGCCTGCAAATTGTCAAAAGGGTGGATCTCAAGAATTGATTCGGGTATTAAGTTGAAACTTTTGGAGAATACTTAAAGACGAAGATCAATTGACAAGAAGGTAATTTATGCATGTCATCACTAACACTAATACTACTGCTTCTATTCCTTATACTACTACCGCTAATAAACTACTCCAACTACTACTGCTACTAAACTATTCCAACTACTACTTCAAACGCAACAACTTGTAAGGCTTAGTGCATTAAGGTGAAAAGGGTGTCAAAAGGGTGTCAAAAGCGTACATGAACAATATTTTATGAACGACACGAGTCAAGTTGAAACTTCCGGGGCATCATGAAAGCGATTTCAACTGACCAAAAGGTAATATGCACATGCTACTACCGCTATTAATACTATTGCCGCTAGTACTACTACTAATACTACTACTACTACTAATACAGCACTAACTCTGTAACTACTTCTACTACCACCAAACCTCCGTGATAATAGTACTATTAAGGCTAAGCGTTGGGGTTCCATCCCCTTTTCTTTTTCTTCAGATAAATGACCTGTTTTCCTTTTCTTAATTGCATTTGCTTATATTTGCTCTTTAATAATATTTTCAAGTAAGCTAAACTCTCGTCATCAAGGCAACCATTTCACAAGAGAAAATTAAGTTGACTGGACTGAAATTCTGCATGAGTCATCACATGGGCTTGGTATCTCAGGCTATTGAATCTTAATATATGCGTAGGGCAAATTCATTTGAGGGACTTGATATATTAGATTGGCCCGCGTAACACTGAGCCACGCTCCAAGTGCCAAGATTCTTTCATGTTTTGAAATATTATGTTTTAGTCCATTTTCAAAGTCTGCGTTGAGATTCCGTTCAGAGAATCTGTTTTTAAAGTTTATAAATGTGTTTTGTGAAGTGACCTTTGGAAGAATACAAGTGAGTTATTTTTACAACCGTGTAAAATTATTTTTCCCCGAGTCAAGGCAAGGTAGGAAAAGAGTTCGCGAGAAATACCGTCAGTAGTACGTTGAAGATAGGGGGGGCAGGTCCGTCTATCCTCCAAAGAGATAGCTAGAGATATTAGGGGTGACCCAGGTGATGCCACTCTTGGCCTAGATTTTGGTCCCTTTAATCGTTATATAACGATTATATACTAAAATGGTGGTTGCCGCGAGACTTTCCCTCAAAATAAGTGGAGGCAGCGACTAAAGGAGCTATCAGGATCACTGGAAGTAAAAGGATCAGATTTTTGCGAAGAGATGATTTAATTTAGCCTATACAGTAGCCTATTGTGATTACATATAAAAAATTTGCGGCAAATAGACGAAATCAATTAAATTATTTAGAAAGTCTGAATGGGTGTTGCCTAGTTGGAATAAATTAAAGTTTTACAATGTAATATATTACGTATCTACGGGTGGATTTAGCCTAGAAGTAGTAGGCTATAAAATTTTGCACTGAAAGACAGATTGGAAGTATTGTGAATTCAAAAGTTGATAAGCTAAGCTTTACCTAGGAACAACGAATTATATAAGCGAGGGTACCTTTGATGGAAAGGGGTTTAGGCCTTGCCTAAGAAAATATAAAAGTTGTAGAAAAAAAATGCAAATCGACCATTTTCACCGGAATAATGACACAACTGTACGATTTTGAGAATAAAGTGAAATTAACGGAATAACTGAGTCTTAAATTTACAGTGGGGGGTATCTCTCCGTATTAGAAAGTATTATGGGGTATAAGAACGGATCAGAGAAATTGAAAGTTGGGTTATCATTTGAGTGAATTGGCGGTCTTGGATATAATCTTCAGTGGCGAAGGTTATAAGATTACTGAAGACGGCAAATTAAGAAAACTTTGACAAGGAAGGTGAGAGGCTCCTATCCCATTGAGTAATCGGCTTATGTGAAGATTACATTTGGAGTAACAGTATCTGGGATGGATACGTGATTTGTTTTGCAGGATTGTTCCCTGTTTGAGTTCTAGTTCAGCTAATCGACTAGTGGAATATTCACGCGGTTATTCAGTTTACTTTCTCGTCCAATCCCTGTTATTTCGCTTTCAGGTAGTATATTACACTCTCCAAAAATTCTTGTAGCCCAGGGAATTGTTATTTGCTAATTAAGTTTAGATGTTACGGTTATTTCAGAGGTTAGATTAAACTTTTAAAGAGAGAAAAATTCAAATTCAGCATGAAAGTGCTCGATTTCCTGACACACAGAGACCAAGAACGACAAGAGAGGCCTGTAGAAAAAGTAGAGAAAGAAAGGCTGATATGGAGATTGTTTTCTGCGAATCTTGTGGAATTCAATTTTCAAGACCTCAAGCGGATGCTCATACGATCTAGACCACCGTTTTTCTGTTTTTACTTTTATAATTTTAAATATTTCCCCTTTTATAACCTTAATAAATCAAATATCATTAAGAAATAAACATCAGCATATGTGTATTAAAGGGGCAATACACATTCATTTGTATTTTTTCAGTAAAGTGCAATTTTTTCTGGCCTTGGGGTTTTGAGCCCTACCTATTTTAATTTCTACTCGTTTTGAGTTTGACTCGATTATTTATTGTAATTTTTGTTCGTTTTGGGTTTCATTTATTTATCGATGCTGATTTGTGGTAGTTTTACGCTTTGTAGATTAGTTGATTTTATTTGTGCTCATTTTTGGTTTAATAGTTCTTTGCTTTTCGTTGAAAAACTTATTTTGTGGAAAAAGTTTTCTTTAATTAATCAAACAGTTCGTGGTAACGAACTGTAAGTAAGGAGCGACTCGGCTCAATGGTAACCGAAACTCTAGAAAACGGTATTTTGATACCAATAGATACATCAAAAGAATCAGATTTTAATTCTGATTTCAAATATACAAGTTTCATCAAGTTTAATTTTACCCATCAAAAGTTACGCGCCTGAGAAAATTTGGCTGATTTTTGAGAAAAGGGGGAAAGGCCCCCTAAAAGTTATAGAACCTTTATGAAAATCACACCATCATATTCAGTGTATCAGAGAACCCTACTGTAGAGTTTTCAAGATCCTATCTACAAAAATGTGGAATTTTTCATTTTTTGCCAGAAGAAAGATCACGGGTGCGTGTTTATTTGTTTTTGTTTTTTTTTCCCAGGGGTGATCGTATTGACCCAGTGGTCCTAGAATATTGTAGGAGGGCTCATTGGAACGGAACTTAAAAGTTCTAGTGCCCATTTTAAGTGACCAAAAAAATGGAGGGCAACTAGGCCCCCTCCCACGCTCATTTTTTTCCCAAAGTCACACGATCAAAATTTTGAGATAGCCATTTTGTTCAGCATAGTCGAAAATCTAATAAATATGTCTTTTACGATGACTTAATCCCCCACAGTTCCCAGGGGAATGGCTGCAAGTTATGAACTTTGCCCATTGCTTACATATTGTATTGGTTTTTGGGAAGTATACAGGCATTTTCAGGAAGAATTTTTTTTCAGGTAGGGGGGGGGGCTGAAAGAGGGGGTTACTCGGGAGAATCTTTCCGTGGAGGATGTTTCTTTGGGGTAAGGGACATTTATATAAAGGGGGCGCCGGATTTCCAAGCATTATTTAAAAAACGATAAGAAATTAAATTTTAAAAAAGCAAGTTTTTTCAACTGAAAGTAAGAAGCAACATTAGAACTTAAAATGAACAGAAATTATTACGTATATGAGGGTGTTCTCCCCCAAGTCAATACCTCGCTCTTTACGCTATAGTTTTTTTTAGTGCTTTCAAAAGAGCTATCTATTCTAATTAACGGTCTTTGTGATTAAGGGGTCATTTTTAAAGAATTGGAACAAAATTTGAACTTTAGCGTAAAGAACGAGGTATTGACTTGGGGGCGAACCTTCTAAAAAAATTATTGAACACCTACGAATATTCAAGTTCGTTAAGTAAGTTACTTTGTAATTTACGCATATTTATTACTCATAAAACGTTGGTAAAAAAAATTAAGCACGTTTCGAGAAAGCCATTTTACCCGATAAAATTGAAATTAATATTCAAATTCTATTTTAATTTTTCATGTATGGTGAGCAAAAATCAAAACCTGCATTAATTAAAAAACGTTCACAAATTAAATAAAAAAAAAACAAGTTTTTTAAGCTGAAAGTAAGGAGCGACATTAAAACTTAAAACGAACAGAAATTGTTCCGTATATGGAAGGGGCTTTCCCCTCCTCAACGCCTTTCGTCTTTACGCTAAAGTTTGACTCTGTCTCAAAACTTTATTTTTTAAAACAATAAAAAACTTTAGCGTAAAGAGCGAGGCGTTGAGGAGGGGAAAGCCCCTTCCATATACGGAATAATTTCTGTTCGTTTTAAGTTTTAATGTCGCTCCTTACTTTCAGTTTAAAAAACCTGTTTTTTTTTATTTAATTACTTAAAAAAAGGCACTTGAGCTTTTCAGTTCAGTTCAAATGAACCCTCCGTGATCTCCTAAGATCACTGGATCAATAAGATCACACTTGGGGTAAACAAACAAACTAATGAGTAAAAAAAAAACACACAAATAAACACGTATCTGTGACCCCTGTTCTGGCAAAATATACAAGTTCCACATTTTTGCAGATGAGAGCTTGAAACCTCTACCGTATGGTTTTCTGATATGCTGAATCTGATGGTACAATTTTCATTAAGTTTCTATTAGTTTTTGGAATGTTTCCAACTTTTTTCGAAAATCACACAAATGTTTTAAGGCTTTTGATGGTAATATTAATGAATTTTATATGCTTGTAATCAGGATTTTTATTGGCTTTTTTCCAATCCCTTAGGTGCATCTAATGTTATCAACATTTTTTTTAGAGTCGCGTTTTATTTGAACCTTTTTAGTGTTTTATTTGCGTTTTCGCTCATTACTTAGAGTTCCTTATTAAAAACTGCTTAATGTTTTGTGTTCGATTTTCATTTTGTTTAGCTAATTTGAGGTAGATAGTTTTTTTTTTGTTAGAGATGGTTGTTTTATGTATAATCATATTAAAAATAAAAAAATTAAAATAGTTTTTAAGCCTAGATTCTGAGAAAAGATTCACACAGTAAATACAGATGACAATTACAAAACAAACATTTTTTTCGAAAGTAATTGGATTTGATGATACACACAGTGATGCAATATTTGGTCCAGTAATCCCCTAATAATCCAACGACATTCGCCTCATGATATGATAAAGAGACTAAATCATCCTATTTCGGCCATAAAATTCCAAAATGTAAACAAGCAGGTACTGTAGAGTATTTTAATTCTCCTTTAAAGATAATTCACTGTGTTTATAATCGAAGCTTCAGAAGATTAGACAATATTGATCAGTTTAAATCTCAGATAATGTTGAGAAGCTGAAAAAGAAAACCTTTGAAATAGATTAAAATGTATCAGCTTAGCATAATTAGTTTTCTTTTCATATTTTGTTTAATTGAGTCAATTTTACTTATTAGAAATTGAATAAGGAAACCTTTGAATTAGATTAAAATGTATCAGCTTAGCATAATTAGTTTTCTTTTCATATTTTGTTTAATTGATTCAATTTTACTTACTAATAAAAAATAAATAAATTGGAACTATGAAAAAATAACCATATAATGAATAAAGAACTAAAAGAATAAAATAAAAATTTTTTGATAAGATAGCTAGTGATCCTTCACTTTTGTGTAAAGTTTTAAATGCAGTGACCGGGCTTCTGTCAGTAGTATTCCAGAAAAAAGCTGGATTGATTATTATAAAAGTGAGTTTTCGTCTCCTGACCTTGTTGCTGAAAGTAAATATGTAAAAGAGCTTGACCGTTTGCTTGCGAATTCTATTCGTTCTGCTTTTATAGTGACGTCGTCTGAACTCTAAAAAAATTAAGAAAAAATCTTCTGCCGGTGTTGATTTTATATCTGCTAAACACTTTGAACATTATAGTAGTCTTTTGTTGCAGCATCTTTCGTTACTTTTTCTATCTCTTCTGGTATAGTGCGTCAACAGTTTTGTATTGGCCAGATTACGCCTATACCGAAAAAAGGAAAAAAAGATCTCGATGATCGTCGATCGTATCGGCCTATAACCGTTTCTAGCACTACTTTTAAAATATTTGAGCCTGTTATTCTTAAAGATATTTCCCAAAAGTGTTCTGTGCCTGCGCATCAGTTCGGTTTTCAGACCGAACTTAGTCGTGAGCATGCTCTTTTTTCCCTTTTTACGGTTCTTGTACGGTTCTTTTTACGGTTCTTGGAAGGTTCCGGGGATTTTATTTTTCCGTGTGCACTGGACATTGCCAGAGCATTTGATTCGTGTATTTTTGTCCAGAGTTTGGTAGAAGCTCTAAAGAGAGGGGTTGAGTTCTCAGTTATAAGGTGTCTTCGATGCATGTATAAACATCTTCGTGCCAAAATGAAGCGTGGTTCAGAGCTTTTTAATATGCTAAAGGGCGTTAGACAAGGAGGTCTCACTTCTCCAGCGCTTTTTAATAAATCAGTCATTCCAGCTCAAAGTTCTATTGAGTCCACCTGTATTTACAGGAGGTTTAAACGTCTCTTTACTTACGTATGCTGATGATATCCTAAATCCGAGTCGCACTTTCTCTGGTTGTGAGAGCACTTTTTCGAAGTTAAAACTAGAATATCAGCAGATTGGTTTAAGTTTTAATATGGATAAAGATACCGGCTCGAAACATGGGTCAGATCATCTTCTAGTCAAGTTAGATCTAAAGTTAAGACTTGCAGCACGCCCCAAGAGGAAACCTCCACGAAGAATTGATACCAATCGCTTTGATGATCCTAATATGCGACAGGCATTCTGCCTAGAGTTGTCTAACCACTTTGAAGCTCTCCAAGTGCAAGCGAACGACAAGCAAAATCAAAGTTTGGATGAAGAGTGGTTGACCATACGGAGAACAATCCACGAGGCTGCGGAAACTACGATAGGATACCGCAAAGGACTATCCAAAAAGTGGATGTCAACACGCACAATTCAGTTGACTCAGCAAAAGCAACAGATATCGGACAGAAAATCAGAGTTGTTCAAACGCTTGAGAAGAGAATGCCACCATTCGGCTAAGAATGATAAGAACCAGTACTGGAAGAAAGCCGCTAAGGACATGGAAGTCGCTACCTCTAGATTGGACACCAGGAAAATCTATCAGCTCCTAAATTCAATCAGGAGTAAATCACATAAGCCTACTAGTACATCTGTTGAAGATGAAAACGGCAATTTACTCTCGAATAATACCGAAATAATAAATCGTTGGAAAGAGCACTTTAACAAACTACTTAACCAGCACCAACTCTCCACAGCAATAGATGATAATCAATGCTGTCATAATCCAAGTCCTAGCCCTGATGGCCTGCAGGAACCAAACTCTCCCAGTAGTATTTAAAATGACGTGAATGTGGCTCCCCCGACGTTAAAGGAAGTTCAACAAGCAATCAATTGCCTTAAAAGCAATAAAGTCCCTGGTCCTGATGCCATTACAGATGAACTTTAAAGTATGGAAGGACAGCACTTTTCAGCAGGATTCATAAACTGACTTGTCGTATATGGAAAGAAGAGATGGTTCCACAGGATTGGGGAGACTTTATCATCCTTCCAGTCTTCAAAAAAGGGCTAGAGACAAAGTTCAGCAATTATCGCGGGATTTGCCTCGTATACATTGCTGCCAAAATATTTGCAATATTGCTATATTATCGTTTTTCTATCCAGCGCAGCGTATAAGACAAGGTCCAATCAAGTGGGATTCCGCCCAGGTATGGGAACAATTGACCAACTATTTGTTTTAAGATAAACCCTTGAACACTGGGCAAAACACCAGAAACCAACAGTGTCTCTATTCATAGATTTTATTACAGCTTTTGATTCGGTTCTAAGGGATGGAATCTGGAAGGCCATGACAGAGGATGGAGTACCAAGCAGGATAGTCAGACTTATCCATGCATACTATCAGCATACGCGAGCCCAAATTCAGATTGGTGGAGAACTCTCCTCGATGTTCCAAATTGATTTTGGTATCTGACAGGGATGTATATTGTCTCCCGTCTTATTTAATTTCGTTATCGACTGGATTGTGACCAGAGGAATGACGACTTTTTCAGGCGTTGAAGGAAGTCCCAATTTTGTGATCACCGATCTGGACTACACCTACGCCAGAAGCCCAATCTGTGCTATCGAAGGTGGCTGAAGAATCCTCTCTGGTCGGCCTGAAAATAAGCTCCATGAAGACAAAAGTCATGGCGTCCGGTATATCATCTCAAGACCCCCCAATTTTACTAGAACAGTCGCCCATAGACAAAAAACATGAATTTAAGTTCCTAGGCTCTCTGGTAGACCCAATAGGAGGATGCACATCAGAAATACAGTCAAAAATTGCTTCCGCAACTGGAGTCTTCACCCAGCTAAATCACTCTCTATGGAACCAGAAAAACGTTCGTCTGAAGACAAGAATAAGGATTTACCAGGCCCTTGTTCGGTCTGCCTTACTATACGGCTGTGAGACATGGACTATAAAAGCATCCGACATTCAAGCCCTCAATGTATTTGACCATTCATGTTTAAGGAGAATCATTGGCACTAAACCCCGTGATCGTGTCAGCAATGTCGAACTCCGCAAAATCTGCTATCAGCGTTCTGATTTGGCCACTATAATTAAACAAAGAAGACTCCGATGGTTCGGCCATACACTTCGCCGCCTACACCACACTTTTGTCAACAAAACCCTCAGATGTACACCTCTTTTGGGATGGAAAAAGCGACGTGGGGGACAAAAGAAAACGTGGCTTGCCTGTATCAAGGCTGACCTAGACCCAATCTCCTAGAAGTATGTGGCTTCAAGAAGTATGGACGAAGATGGGAAAAGTCCTGGCTCGATTTGATTGAGCCACTAGCAAACGACCGCGACTCTTGGCTTACTAAAATGACGAAGCTACTGGACGCCAGGGAGAGCGGAGCTGCTTGATTCCTGCTACAAGTACAAGTGCAAGTAAACTGTAGCTGTCGGTTTCAACCTGAAAGGATACTCTGATAAATCCCTCCAACTTACTGAAACTTGTATCCCCCACTCTAAAAGCCTTATTTACCTCGGAATGCCCATTGGAAATTCAATTAAGGAAACTATTAAGCTTGCCATTCAAAATTTTGAAAAAAAGAAAAGGATACCTTATTCGTCACTTGTCTCTAATGTTACACACCTTAGTCGTTTCCATCTTTCTAAATTTAATAATAATCTAAATGTTCCTCATCTTCTCTCTCTGTCTCCTATTTGGAAATTTTGTACTGTTTAAAAAAAAAATAAATTGTTCATCGGATTTATTTTAAATTTGTTAAATTCCTTCTACATATGCCTCCTTGGACTAGTAACTCTTTTTTGTCCCAAAAATTCAAGCTCATTTCCCCTTTGACAATTATTGATAAAAAAGTGAAAGATTTTAAATCTTCCGCCAGTAAACTAAATCATGATTGGTCCTCATTATTTTTATGAGTTTTTTTTTATGTCTTTTGATTTATTTCTTATCTTGTGATTATTATATATGATTTGTGATTATGTCTATGATTATTATGATTGTAAAAAATACTTATTTTTGTTAATTGTATAAGTTTTCTTTTATGTACTAATGTACTCTGTCATTTGGGGACTTGCACCCTTTTTTGTTTTGACATGATATAAATAAATTGAATTGAATTGAATTGAATAATGATAAGTAAATAAAATAAATAATAAAAGATAAATAATATAATAAAACAAAATAAATGAATAAAACGTAAATACAATATAATGAAATAAATAAGTAAATAAAATAATATAGTGAATGATAAAAGGAAAAAAGGCTTAAAAAGCAATAAAAAAATGTTGTATTGTTCTGAATACCTTAATATAACGTTTTGTATGTGTTTAGCTAATTTTGCCTAAAGTTGTACATAGTTCACCCTTTCGTCTAATCTCTTATTTCTTATTTTCTACGATTAGGTTAAAAAACTTTTTCAACAAAACAAGTCTTTCAAAAAATAAGTAAAGGGTTCTATTAAGCCAAAAATGAGCAGAAATGAAGTCAAATAATCTTCCAAACGTATAACTACCAAAAACCACCATCAATAAATTAATGAAACTGAAAACAAACAGAAATTACAATAAATAGCCAACTCAAAGTCAAAATGAGCAAAAATTAACATGAGTAGGGCTGATAACTTCCATGCCTTGTCAAGACCAGAAGATAATTTACACTTTATTGAAACAAAAAACAAATGACCGTGGATTGTCAGTTTAATTTACATATACTTATGTCTATTCCTTATTTAATATTTTTTTATTTATTAAAGTAAAAAATTGAAAGCATCTAAAACATGTTTTGTTTTCAGTAAAGCGCGAATTATGTTCTGGTCTTGAGAAGGCATGGCGTTATCAGCCCTACTCTTGTTAATTTTTGCTCGTTTTGAGTTTGACTCGGCTGTCTATTGTAATTTCTTCTTGTTTTGAGTTTAATTTATTAATTGATATTGATTTACGGTAGTTATACGCCTGGACAATTTTTTTTTACTTTATTTCCGATCATTTTTGACTTAATAAGGCTCTTTACTTTTTTTAAAACTTGTTTTGTGAAAAAACGTTTTCAAATTAACATCTGTTTGTTTTTATTGTCATAGTCTTTTTCATGAAAAAAAAATTATAGTTTGGCTTCCTATTTGTAACTTGGAGAAACTTTTTCAACAATTTTTAATCCTGACACAAATAGTACTTTTTTATTTAATTTTACACCTCCTCAAGTTGACCTAAATTTTTTTTTAATATCGTTGACTAAAGATGCTATCTATACTCTTTGACAACCTGGATACACTTACACTGTTTTTATTTATTTGAATTGCAAGAGCAGAAGTAGTTATAGTTGTAGGCCCGAAAGTTTCAACTTAATACCCCCAGTCGTTCTCAATATATTGCTAGGGTAACTTTTTGGCAACCAAAAATACAATTTGTTTTGATTTAGTTTTAAAGCAACATGTACTTATAAAGCATAATGGGTCGATTGCATATTTGTGGTGGATTGCTATGCCCAATAGTTCTATAAACATAGTTGCTGGACCATTCTATTATGCTGAACAAAATAGCTATCTCAAAGTTTTGACTGAATGTGTTTGGCAAATGAATGAGCTTGAGAGAAGGGCTGTTTGCCCTACAATTTCTTTTTAATATTAATTAAGGCCACTAGAACTTTTAATTTCGAATTGAATAAGCTCCTTTACAAGTTTTAATGATATGTCGAGTAATTACAGAGTAGTGGTGCCAATGATATTGCTTATATGCCCTTTTGAGAACCTACATGCATACAGTTTTGTCATTTAATTGAAACTCCCCCAAAACATTTCCTAAAAGTTTCCCCTTAATACCTTTAGCGTCGTTAGTTACAGTAACTGTAGTTGTAGTGTTAAAGTATACACGTTGTGCCTTCTGGCGAGTTCAAAATCCCCCGCAACTTACCCTTAAAGGTCTAACTTAATAATATATACTATTTTTGAGATATTGCTTTTCCACCTTTTTGAAAGTCCACATGCTCATATGTTGTGCTAATTTTGTTCAACATCCACCTAAATATTAAATAGTTCGTGGCAATGAACCGTAAGTAGGGATTGACTCGGATCAAAAGTAGTCGAAACTCTAAAAAACAAAAGTTTAATATTATTAGATACATCAAAAGAATCAGCTTATTATGCTGATTCCAAATATATTAGACTCATGAAGTTTAGTGTTACCCATCTAAAGTTACAAGCCTGAGAAAATTTGCCTGATTCTAAAAATTGGGGCCAAACCCCCTTAAAATTCAAGGAATCTTAATGAAAATTATGCCACCATATTCTGCGTACCAGAGAACGCAACTGTACACGTTTTAAGCTCTTGTATACGAAAATGTAGAATTCGGCTATTTTTGCCAGAAGACAAATCACGGATGCGTGTTAATTTATTTTTTTTTGTTTTTCTGTTTTTTCAAGGGGTGATAGCATCAAAATAATACTCATAGAAGATCGGGAGAGGGTGCATTCGAACGGAAATTATAAGTTCTAGTGCCCCTTATAAATGACCAAAAAGGTTAGAGGGCGATTGGGCCCCCTCCCACGCCCATTCTTTTCACGAAGCTGTCTGATCAAAATTTTGAGATAGCCATTTTGTTCAATGTGGTTGAAATATCAAATAACTTTGTCCTTAGGTGTAAAATGACTCCCTACACTCCGTGGGGAGGGACCTGTAAGTTATGAAATTTGCCCATTGTTTACGCATAGTATTTATCATTAAGAAGTATACAACTTTTTGGGGGGCGTTGTGTGTGTTTGGGGTGCATTTGTATATGGAGAATCTTCCTTTAGGAGTGAAATTTCCAGGGGGTGAATTTTCCGGGGTAAATGTTACCCTGGGGGGATTTGACAGAATTACCATACGAAATTCTTTTTAATTGTCTAAGGTTCTCTTTATCAAAATCATGTGGGTATGTTCCGGGGGAATTATGCGGGGCTATTTTACGCGTGTTTGGATTTTCGAGAAATGATTTCCACGGAAGGGGGCATTCCTGGAGTGATCGAGAAACGGATTATAGATTAAAAACTTATTCAAATGAAAGAATACCAAGGAGAATTTTCAGGCTGAATCGTCTGCAAGCAATTTTACGGGAAGGGGGATTTTCAGCGAGGATTGAAGTGTCCCAAGGGAATCAGACGGGGGGGGGGAGAATGAACTTTATCTTGGATGACATATCGACGTAGGAGTTTCAGTGAGAGGAAGGGGTATATTTCATAGAGAGTGAGCCAGATTTACCGGCATTATTTGAAAAACGATGAGAAATTAAATAAAAACATAAAATTTTTTAATTGAAAGTAAGGAGCATAATTAAAACTCAAAACGAACATATATTATTCCATTTATGAAGGGTTGCCCCCTCCTCAATACCTTGCTCTTTACGCTAAAGTGTGACTGTTTGTCCCAATTTGATTAATAGCAGCTACTGAAACACTGGGGCCGTTTAATTAGAAGAGGAAGCTTTTTAAAAAGTGCTAACAGCTTTAGCGTAAAGAGCAAGGTATTGAGAAAGATAGAACTCTTCACGTACAGAATAAATCTGCCAAAATTAAAATGCAAACTTTTCTCTTAATTTCTCATGTACGGTGAGCCAAATTCAAACCTGCATTAGTTGAAAAACGGTCAGAACTAATAAAAACGAGTTTTTTATCTGAAAGTAAGGAGAGACATTAAAACTTAAAACGAACAGAAATTATTCCGAATATGAAAGCGGCTTTCCCCTCCTCAACGCTTCGCTCTTTTCGCTAAAGTTTGACTCTTTCTCACAACTCTACTTTTTAAAACAATAAAAGACTTTAGCGCAAAGAGCGAGGTGTTGAGGAGGGGAAAGCCCCTGTCATATACGGAATAATTTCTTTTCGTTTTAAGTTTTAATGTCGCTCCTTACTTTCAGTTAGTAAAACTTGTTTTTTAATTCAATTCCTTAAAAGCTTCACCTTAATACTGTTAGCTTGCGTGGTAGCAATAACTATAGCAGCATCATTAGCAATTTGCACATAGCACCTTTGGTTTCTTCAATAACCGCTTCAACACACTCTGAAGAGTTAAACTTAACACCATCAACCGTCCCTGAAGCATATCTGATGCGTCCACTTGACAACTTGTGTTGGCATAGTGTTTTTCGATTTACAGTAGTTCCATATAGTTTTTATATATCCCATATATTTTGTCTTAATACCCTTAGTTTTGATAGCAGTAGGAGTAGTGGTATCATTAGATTTAATTGTAGTAGCCTAAGCTTTAGGAGCATTAGTAGCAATAGAAGTTGTGATAATAGTAACAGTAGTAATAGCATGAGTAGAAGCAGTAGCATTAAGACCCAAATATTTTCTTTTAGTTAGTTCAACATCCCTCATAACAAGCCCTGTTAGTTTCAACTTCAAACACAAAACTGTTCCTGAGACATAGCTGTTGCACCCTTTTGACAACTTGCATACAGACGGCGTGTTGTGATTCAAGTTCAACTTCCCCCTCAAAATTTCTTGAAATGCATAAAATAAGTTTTTTTTTTTAAGTAAATAACTCCATTAAAGTAAAGAGCCAGAATATCCAGTAAAGAGCCAGAATATCATTTGTACTTTACTGAAAAAAATTTAAATGTATTTACTGACTAAATGTGCATTGTCAGTTTAATATACATATATGCTGATATTTATTCCGTAAAATTTTAATAAATTTTTATTTCTTAAAGTAATAAAAGTGAAAACATTTAACATAATTTTTTCAGTAAAGTACAACTTATATTCTGGCTTTTAAAACGAATAGGTTTAGAACCCCACTCAGATTAATTTATGCTCGTTTTAACTTTGGTTTATTTTAATTTTTTTTTCAATTATTTATTGAAGCTGATTTGTGGTAATTGTATGCATGGTTGTTTATTTTATTCTATTTTTTTTTCATTTTTGGTTTGATTGAGTTCTTTACTTTTTGTTTGAAAAACTTATTTTGTGCAAAAAGTTTTTTTGATTAATTTCTGTTCGTTTTATATTGACATAGTCTTTTTCAAGGAGAAAGACTGAGCCTCTTCTGAAGTTAAACAACCATCCCTTCCATAAGAACCTTAAATACCCCTTGGGCAGAACTTATAGCCATTGCTTCTAATCTCTGGGGCTTGCCAAAAGCCTTTTTATATGATATTTAGACTATTTTGAATAGAATGGCTATCTCAAAATTTATATTAGACACATTTCGGGACAATACAACATGTGTGTAGGGCGGAGGGGGTAGCTGTCCTCTGATGACTTTGACTGTTAAAAAGAGCACTAGAGTGTCTGATTACCAATCCAATGAGCTCCCAGTGAAGTTTATATGATCACACTTTCTATAAAATCCCTATATATCCCCAGGGTATAACTTACAACCCTTGCACTTAGGGCTGGGGGGATTTGTTTTCCTCAAAGACATTATTTCCAGACCTTTCTGATGGGTTGAACAAAACGGCTATATCAAAATTTGCCATCTGATCACATTCGACTAATAAAAAAGGCACTAGTCTTCCAATCGAATGAGTCCTTTTTGAAGCAGCTACGACAAAATTTTCTGTAAAAACCTTATATGACCCAAGGGCATAACTTATGACCCTTATCCTGAGGGCTATGGGGGGAGGGTTGTCATCCTCAAAGACATAATTACCAGACCTTTCAACTACATTGGACAAAATTACCATATCAAAATGTTGATCGGAAATGTTTGGGGAAATGATGTGCGTCGGGGGGGGGGGGGAGGCAATTCTCCCTCCAATTACTTTCGACTATTAAAAAGGCCAATAGCCCTCTCAATTTACAATCGAAAGAGTCTTTTCGAAGTTTTTACGACAACACTTTCTATAAAAGCATTATATGCACCCAGGGCATAACTTAGAACCTTAGCCCTGAGGGCTGTGAGGGGGTTGTCATACTCAAAACCAAATTTTCGGATTCTTCAACTATCCTAACAAAATGGCTATATCAAAATGTTGATCAGAAGTGTTTGAGGAAATGATGGGCCTGGGGGGGGGGGGCATTCTCCCTCCGATCACTTTTGACTATCAATAAGGGCACTAGCCCTCTCAATTTTCAATTGAATGAGTCCTTTTAGAAGTTTCTATTAAAACGTTGACAAAGACCTAATTTCCAGAACTTTCAAATACGTAGAACAAATTTCTATTTCAGAATGTTTATTGGATGTGTTTGGGGAAATTTTGGGCGTGAGAGGGGCGTTAGTTGCCTTCTAATCACTTTTGACTATCAAAAATATTCAAACACTGGAATGTTTTATTTTAGTTATGCTGACTGTAACATGTTTTATTTAAATTATATTAAAAATAAACATGCCCAAAATAACCATGAGAGGGGGGTTATTTGCCCTCCCATCACTTTTGACTATTAAAAAGGGCATTAGTTCTTTGAATTTCCAATCAAATGAGCCTTTTTCAAGTTTCTACGATAAAATTTTAATAAAAACCTTATATGCCCCCAGGGCATAACCTAAAACCTTAGCCCTGAGGGCTCTGGGGAGAGTGTCATCCTCAAAGACCTAATTTCCAAAACTTTTAACTACTAGGAACAAAATGGCTATCTAAAAATTTTGATTGGATATGTTTGGGGAAATGGTGGGACGTGAGAGGGGGGTTAGTTAGCCTCGAATCAATTTCGACTATTAAAAAGGGTACTAGCCCTCTCAACATCCAATTAAATGAGCCCCCTTTGAAGTTTATACGACAACGCTATCTATAAAAACCTCATATGCCCCCAGGGTATAACTTACCACCTTTGCCCTGGGGGCTCTGGGGAGTTTTTCATCCTCAAATACATATTTTCCAAAACTTTCAACTACGTTGAACAAAATGGCTATCTCAAAACTTTGATTGAATGTGTTTTGGGAAATTGTGGGCGTGAGAGGGGGTTAGTTGCTCTCCACTCAGTTTTGACTAATAAAAAGGGCACTAACCCTTTCGATTTCCAATCAAATGGGCCCTTTTTGAACTATCTACGACAAAACTTTCTATGAAAACCTCATATGCCCCCAGGGCATAACTTAAAACGCTTGTCCTGAGGGTTGTGTGTGGGGGGGAGAGTTGCCATCCTCAAAGACCATATTTCCAGAACTTTCAACTACGTGGAGCAAAATGAATATCTAAAAATTTCGATTGGATGTGTTTGGGAAATGGTGGGCGTGAGAGGGGGGTTAGTTGCCCTTCAGTCAATTTCGATATATTAAAAAGTGCACTAGCCCTTTCAATTTCAAATCGAATGAGCCTGTTTTAAATTTTCTACGACAACTCTGTCTATAAAAACCTTATGTGCCACCAGGGCATAAATTACAACCCCTGCCTTGAGGGCTGTGGGGGGTTGTCATCCTCAAAGACCTAATTTCCAGAATTTTCAACTACGTTTAAAAAATGGCTATCTAAAAATTTTGATTGTATGTATTTTGGGAAATGACAGGCGTGAGAGGGGGGTTAGTTTTGAAATTTCTACGACAACACTTTCTATAAAAACCTTATATGCCCCCTGGGTATAACTTACAACCTTTGCCCTGAGGGCTGTGGGGGAGGGGGGGGGGTGCCATCCTGAAAAAAAATTTGATTGGATTTGTTTGCGGAAAAGGTGGACGTGAGAGGGGGGTTAGTTGCCTTCTAATCGCTTTTGACTATTAAAATGGGCACTAACCCTTTGAATTTCCAATCGAATAAGCCCTTTTTAAGTTTTTACGACAAAGCGTTCAATAAAGCCCTTATATGCCCCCAGGGCATAACTTATAACCCTTGCCTTGAGGGCTCTGAGGGGGTCATCATCCTCAAACCCCTAATTTCCAGAACTTTCAACTACGTTGAACAAAATGGCTATCTAAAAATTTTGATTGAATGTATTTGGATAAATGGTGGGCGTGAGAGGGGGGTTAGTTGTCCTCCAATCACTTTCCTGGTCTAAAAAATAATAAATAAATAAATAATACATTGTGCCCACATCGCTCTTTACTTAGGCAGCGTTATTACGCTGCATGTGATAATTTAAAATTCACTTCGTTATTTCTCGTAAATACTATATATAGTTGCTTTTCCTGTTTTTTTTTTGCTGTCACTATGTTCGCAGAATACCCTCACAAACTGACTTTTAGTGTTCTATTGATCAATTCTTTGTTTTATTTATAATAAGTTATTGTGCTCTGACTACAATAAAAATAATTCCAGAACTTTCAACTACGTTGAACAAAATGGCTATCTAAAAATTTTGATTTGATATATTTGGATAAATGGTGGGCGTGAGAGGGGGGTTAGTTGTCCTCCAATCACTTTCGACTAATAAAAAGGACACTAGCCATTTCAATTTCCAATTGCAAAAAGCCCTTTTTTAAGTTTCTATGACATGCTTTCTATAAAAACCTTAAACGGGGTGTTTATTATTAACACCAATCATTAGCATATAGTCACCATTTCGGGCAACATATATATAATCATGCCATTGTTATAAAAAAATAGATATTGATAATTCAGTTGGAAGACGATATTTAAGAGTGGGGTATCTATCCTAAGGATACAGGGACTGAATCATATATTTAAGCAACAACAAATTATATTGCATCTGAATATGGGCCAAAGGACTTAGAATGTCAGTTTTCTTTGAATTTCAAACAGTTCGTGGTAACAAACTGTAAGTAAGAAGCGACCCGGCTCAATAGTAGCCGAAACTCTAAAAAAGGAAATTTTGATACCAATAGGTACACAAAAAAAAAAATCAGATTTTTACGCTAATTTCAAATATATAAGTTTCAGCAAGTTTAATCTTACCCTTCAAAAGTTCGGCGCCTGAGAAAATTTTTTTTATTTTCAAAACTACTTCAGAAGAATACGTCAGAAGAATCAAATTTTTATGCTGATTTTAAATATATAAGTTTCATCAAGTTTAGTCTTACCCATCAAAAATTACGCGCCTGAGAAAATTTGTCTTATTTTTGAAAAAAGGGGGAACCAACCCCTAAAAGTTATAGGACTTTAATGAAAATCACACCATCAGATTCAGCGTATCAGATAACCCTACTGTAGAGCTCCTATCTGCAAAAATGAGAAATTTTGTATGTTTTGCCAGAAGAAAGATCACGGATGGGTCTTTATTTGTTTGTTTGTTTTTTCTTTGTTTTTTTTTTCTCCAGGGGTGATCGTATCGATCCAGTAGTCCTAGAATATCGTGAGAGGGCTCATTCGAACGAATATTAAAAGTTTTAGTGCCCTTTTTAAGTGACCAAAAAATTGGAGGTCAACTTGGCCCCCTCCCACGCTCGTTTTTTCCCAAAGTCACCCAATCAAAATTCTTTCACCCAGCCATTTTGTTCAGCATAGTCGAAAATCTAATAAATGTGACTTTGAGGATGACTTAATCCCCACTGCTCCTGGGGGAAGGGCTACAAGTTATGAACTTTACCCATTGTTTACATATAGTATTGATTAATGCAAAGTATACAGACGTTTTCAGGAGGGATTGTTTTATGATTGGGGGGGGGGGTCAGAAGAGGGGGTTACTGGGGAGGATCTTTCCATGCAGGATGTTTCCTTGGGGGAAAGGAAATTTCCATTGAAGGAGGTGCCGGATTTCCCAGAATTATTTAAAAAACGGTCAGAAATTAAATAATAAAAACAAATTTTTTCAACTAAAAGTAAGGAGCAACATAAAAACTTAACACGAATAGAAATTATTACATATATGAGGGGGTTCACCCCCTAGTCAATACCTTGCTCTTTACACTAAGATTGTTTTTAGTACTTTCAAAAGAGCTATCTATTCTAATTAACCGGCGTTTGGGATTCAGGGGTTTGTGATTCGAACAAAATTTGACCTTTAGCGTAAAGAGCGAGGTATTAACTAGGGGGCGAACTCCCTAATATACGCAATAGAAAATATGAATATAGAAGTTCGTTACGTAAGTTAATTCGTAAGTTACGTCAGAACAAAATTTCTAGAAAGCCATTTAGCCAAAAAAAGTAAAATTAATATATAAGTTTCATTTTAATTATTCATGTACGGTGACCCAAAATCAAAGCTGCATTAATTCAAAAACGTTCAGAAATTAAATGAAAAAAAAAGTTTTTTTTAACTGAAAGTAAGGAGCGACAATAAAATTTAAAACGATTAGAAATTATTCCGTATATGAAAGGGGCTGTCCCCTCTTCAACACCTCGCTCTTTACGCTAAAGTTTGACTCCGTCTCACAACTTTATTTTTTAAACAATAAAAAACTTTAGCGTGAAGAGCAAGGCTTTGAGGAGAGGATAGCCCCTTTCATATACGGAATAATTTTCGTTCGTTTTAAGTTTTAATGTCACTCCTTACTTTCAGTTAAAAAAAACTTTTTTTTATTTAATTTTTACAAAAAACTTTATGAGTTTTCATAAGCCCTTCACAAATACTAATATTAGACTTCACAAGTACTGATAAAAACTTCATATCTTCATATTAATCCTAAACTACCACCTAGTAAAGTCTCGATTTTCTGTTAAATATTCGAAATAATTTGAAAATTTACCGCGACACTTAAATTAAAGGACTTGGTTTAATGTTGCTGTGACAATAAAGCAGTTTTTTTTAGAATCCTTCAGAAAATGTTGGAATTTCTGGATCAAGATATGAATTATCTCTTATGTCATGAGCGTAATAGAAATAGAAAATAGAAAAAAAGAAGGAAAATAAACATCTATGGTTGGGTATCAATACTCATAAACTACTCCGGATGAAATCGCCTTAGAATAGAATGCCTTGGAGATATATATTCGAATAGGCATTTATGTTTAAAGGTGGATTAAAACATATTTTAAAAGAAAATGATTAGAAATAAAAAAACAAAGGATTCTAACAAAGGACTTGCAAGATCGTTTGGACAAACAACCATTACAAATATTGAATTTTTCAAAAACCCAAAGTCTAAAGGACAAAGGACAATTACAAAACGTCGAATTTTCTTCGAAAATTCTAGAGCTCAAACCGTGCATCTACGTAGTCTTATATGCAAACAGAAGATTCAAAAAGCAAATAGGGTAGGTATTATGTAGTGAATTTATTTCTTAGAAGATAATAAACTATGCAAACAATTTGTGTAATATTTGACAATTCAATATCATTCTTCAGATTGGAACATGAGACAAAGTAATAGGCGATGCCAATTGGTGCTGACAGGTGTTTTATTTTGTTTTTTTTTCTCTATATTTACGGCATCAGGTACTTAAAGGTTTCTGATATACCGCTATTCAGATACCTCGTTTTGAAACCTCAAGGTTTTAAATGTGTGTTGAATCTTCTTTGAAGGAGTAAACAGATGAATTTGCAGCAATAAAAAACCCAGTAAAATCATTCCAGATAGAAGTGCAGCACCGGATGAATCTCTTCCTCAAGTTCTCGCTTCTCGGCATTTCCTCCTTTAGATATCCTCCTTTAGATATCCTCGGTTCTTGGCATGTCCTCCTCCATGTCCTCCAAGCTGTGTACCTTCGCATCTGCATTGTCGGCTGGACAAAAGGGGAACAATGCGAGAGAGCTAGTTTGAGAGAAGTGAACTCATATACTTGTAGAAAATAGCCATTGACGCTACATCAAACTTTTCATTTAGAGACTGGAGCAAGTCATGTGTAGAGGCGCAGCTCACCCTGTTTGCCCAATTTTGGATCTTTTGGATTAGTGCCACCAGTGTTTGTGATGCACCAGCATATAGCGAGCATCTATATTTAGCTGTGGGTCTGATACAGGAGTTCGAGCTGGGTGGAAGATGGTTTTTTCTGCGAAGAGTGACTCTGAGCTTTCTTGTGCAGAAAGTTCTCACCCGATCAAGATGGTTATTTCGAAGAAAGATTGGTAGAGAAAAGAATCCCCAGTAGACGAAACTCGTCGACTCTCTTTACAGTTTCATTTTTGACAATGACAATCCTCTTCGCACTGTGAAAATAGCCATTGCTTGTGGGCCTTTTGCTTTGCTTGGATAGGCTTCTTACACCGGGCGTTGAACTAGCGCTTATGCTTACTGGACACTTGGATCCATTTTGAGGGGTTATGTTTTTTAACAGAGTCAACTATGGCCTGCTGGTACTTCTCTGCAGCTTTCTTTGGGCCTTCCAGGAGAAAGGCTCTCCACTGTTGAGAACGAAGAGTGATTCTCAAACCATCCCAATCACCTCTGTTGTAAAACCAGATTATCCGCTCATGCTTTATTGGAGGTGGAATACGAAGGTTTCCATGTGCAATGACGGTAACATGGTCACTTGTGAAAGCATACGCGTCTACCTGAAGGAAGTCAGAGTGATCTGTAAGGAAAAGGTCAAGACCAGAAGATCCGTTTCGGCAGTGATACGCGTCAATATCGACAAGTTGTTCCAGCCCGTATGAGAGAGATGGATTAAATAAGTACAACCCTTCATTGTCAGTATTCTACTGCAAAGCAACACATTACGATGGATGTTGAAGTCTCCATGGGGATAATGGCAGACTTAGCGTACTTTTTCCGAATGTATTCGAGATAGACTTCAAGTTAGCTGGTAATAGGGAAGGTTGGAGGGCCATACACGGTACCAACAATCATGGACTTATTTGGGACCCTAACCCACAGAGCTTCTTCTCCTGCTGAATATGGTATATTTAGGCATGAATATGGTATAAGGCTCTGTAGATAAACAGGAACACCTCCTCCTCTGTATTTAGTGCAGTCACTACGTTCACGATCTTGCCTAAGGAGTGTGTAGCCCTGTAAGGCAACCTCACTGCTCTGTATGTCATGGTATTAGATTGGTCTCAGGGATGCACATGATAGACGGTTTGACCAAGATCACTAAATATAGGTACTGGTCAAACTTCGATTTGAGACCACGTACATTGCAGTGGACTACCGTAAACAGGTCCAGTTAGATGGTCAGTGGACGTGCTAAAGATCGTCTACAAAGGGTTTGTTTTGTCCAAGGCTTTTCATTATTGTCGATCATAACCAGGTAAAAGCCGGATGGTTAGTCCGACAAGACCTATGCATCCATTGCCATGCATCATTAGACAGGGAACGGTGCCAGAATACAGCTCATTATCGCATCTTGAATATGGTAAGGTAAATAAAAAGGTAAATAATACGGCATTGGACTTTACAGTCCGTACCAGCGGTGCTGATCTCTGTTTCTCTGCCCTTCAGCCAGGAAGTGCAATGGGGGGTTGGGGACAACCATCCTGTGCTTTCGCACACCCTTCCTGTTTACCTTCCCCAGATTTCTCCAGGTACCCATTTAGAGCTGGCTTGACTCTGGCTGAGCGTACAGAGTCACGCCACTGACCCCATCCCAAACCCAACAATTAGATACAATAGGAGGACATGGAGGACAAGCATGCATGGAGGACTTGCAAAAACAAAAATACATCAAATAGTTCGTGGTAACAAAATCGTAGGCAGTAAAGAGCGATGTGGGCACAGTGTATTATTATTTTTTTTTTGGTTTTGGAGCAGGGCACTTCGTATCGAAGGTATTGTCGTAGAAACTTCAAAAAGGGCTCATTCCTTTGGAAACTGAAGGGATTAGTCGGAAATTGAAATGGGCAAAAATAAAGTCAAGTAATATTCGAAGCATAAAACTACCACAAATCACTATCAATAGGGAAATGAAACTCAAAACGAACAGAAATTACAATAAATAGCCGAGTCAAACTCAAAACGAGCAAAAATTGCAATGAGTAGGGCTGATAAATACCAGGCCCTCTTAAGATTAGAACACAATTTGCACTTTACTGAAAACAAAACACGTTTGAAATGTTTTCACTTTTCATAGTATCTTAAATAAAAAGTTTTCAAAACTTTAAGCAATAAATATCAGTATATGTCAATTAAACTGACAATCCACGGTAATTTTGTTTTTTTGTTTTTATAGTAAGGCGCAAGTTATTTTCTCCTTATAAACACGTCCCTTATAGACATAATTTTAATGGTCATGTTTAGAGAGCCTAAAAGTTAAAAAAAATATATGCATATATATAAGCAAAATAACAGTTCGAATAGGGAAAAAATCCTTTTATTAGACAGTGAAAAAAACAATCAGCTTTGGTTATTCCGGGACTTCCGGTATTGCATTGAAAAAAAAAAAATAATAAGAGCAGTAAACAATATGTAGTTAATTTTTTTATATATATGATTTGGCTCAACTGTTTTATTTTAGTATTTCTGCTGATAACGATCATTGTATATGTGATGGAAATATCTAGTATATTTTTTATTTATTTATTTATTTTTTACTTCTAACAAAAGGATTTATTAATATTCGAACTGTTATTTATCTTCATGGAAAGGCACTGTGGTCTTCAAAATTAGCTTCGTCGTAAACATAGGTAATAATTGATATTCACTTTAAAAATGTATTTCTAAGTAAAATGTGTCATAGGCAACGCGATCGTGCTGCCTAAGTAAAGAACGATGATGGCACAATGTTTTATTTTTGTTTGGTTTTGTTTTTTGTTTTCCATACAAGGGGCACTTCGTATCGAAGGAGTTGTCGTAAAAACTTCGAAAAGGGCTCATTCGAAGGGAAAATGGATGGACTACTATCTCTTTTGATATTCGACAATTTTTGGAGGTTAACGAGCCCCCCCCACGCCCATTAGGTTCCCAAAACCATTGACTCAAACCTGTAAGGGGGCCCGTTTGCTCAGCACAGCGTTTTCCTAGCTCTATATTTTGTTTTTTAGTCAGATGCTCCTTCGAAGCCATTAGGGCAATGGTTTTAACTTATGCCCTGGGGGCATATAAGAACGATGTTCGCCCAATGTATTATTTATTAATTTTATCCTCTAGAGCAGGGCACTTTGTATCGAAGAAGTTGTCGTAGAAACTTAGAAAAGGGCTAATTCAATTGGAAATTGGAGTGGCTTGTGCCCTTTTTAATAGTCGAAAGTGATTGGAAGCCTTGCCCAATGTATTATTTATTAATTTTATCCTTTAGAGCAGGGCACTTCGTATCGAATAAGTTGTCGTAAAAACTTTGAAAAAAGCTCATCCAATTGGAAATTGGAGTGGCTTGTGCCATTTTTATTAGTCAAAAGTGAATGGAAGGCGACTAACACCCTTTCCACGTCCACCATTTCCCGAAACGCATGCAATCAAAATTTTGAGACAGCCATTTTGTTCAGGGTAGTTAATTTCAAGATAGAAACTATATTTTTGAGGAGGACACTTCCCCACAGCCTTCGGGGCAAGGGCTGTGAGTAATGCCCTGGGGGCATATAAGGCTTTTCTATAGAAGGCGTTGTCATAGAAACTTCAAAAAAGGCTCATTCGATTAGAAATTCAAAGGGCTAGTGCCCTTTTTAATAGTCCAAAGTAATTGGAGGGCAACTAACCCCCCTCTCACGCCCACCTTTTCCCCAAACACATCCAATCAAAATTCTGGAGATAGCCATTTTATTCAACGTATTCTTAAGTTCTGGAAATTAGGTCTTTGAGTATGGCAACCCCCCCCCCGAGCCCTCAGGGCGAGGATTGTAAGTTATACCCTGGGGGCATAAAAGATTTTTATAGAATGCGTTGTCGTAGAAACTTCAAAAAGGCTTCATTCGTTTGGAAATTGAAATGGCTAGTGCCCTTTTTAATAGTCGGAAGTGATTGGAAGGCAACTAACACCCCTTCAACGCCCACCATTTCCCCAAACACATCCAATCAAAATTTTGAGATAGCCATTTTTTTCGGTGTAGTTGATTTCTAGGTAGAAATTATGTTTTTGAGGAGGGCGCTCCCCCACAGCCCTCAGGGCAAGGGTTATAAGTTATGCCCTGGGGGCAAATAGGTTTTTTTATAGAAGACGTTGTCGTAGAAAATTCAAAAAAGGCTCATTCGATTGGAAATTCAAAGGGCTAGTGCCATTTTTAATAGTCGAAAGTGATTGGAGGGCAATTAACCCCCCTCTCACGCCGCTCTTTTCCCCAAACACATCTAATCAAAGTTTTGAGATAGCCATTTTATTCAACGTAGTCTTAAGTTCCGGAAATTAGGTCTTTGAGTATGACAACCCCCCCCCCACATTCCTCAGGGCGAGGACTGTAAGTTATGCCCTGGGGGCATAAAAGGTTTTTATAGAATGCGTTGTCGTAAAAAGTTCAAAAAGGGTTCATTCGATTTGAAATTGAAATGGCTAGTGCCCTTTTTAATAGTCGAAAGTGATTGGAAGGCAACTAAAACCCCTTCAACGCCCACCATTTCCCCAAACACATCCAATAAAATTTTGAGATAGAAATTTTGTTCCACGCAGTTCATAGTTCAGGGAATTTACGTTTGAGCAGGACACTCCTCCCACAGTCTTCAGGGCAAGAGTTATAAGTTCTGCCCCGAGGGCAAATAAGGTTTTTATTGAAATCTTTGTCGTAGAAAATTGAAAAAGGGCTCATTCGATTGGAAATTCAAAGGGCTAGTGCCCTTTTTAATAGTCGAAAGGGATTTGAGGGCAACTAACCCCCCTCTCACGCCCACCTTTCCCCCAAAGACACCCAATCAAAATTTTTAGATAGCCATTTTATTACACAACGTACAAAGTTTTGGAAATTGGGTCCTTAAGGATGAAAACCCCTCCCCCCACAGCCATCAGGACAAGGGTTGTTAGTTATGCCCTGGGGGAATATAAGGTTTTTATTGAAAGCGTTGTCGTAGAAAATTCAAAAGGGCTCATTCAATTGGAAATTGAAAGGGCTTAGCCTTTTTTAATAGTTGAAAGTGATTGGAGAGCAATTGTCCCATCCTCAACATTCGCTCTTTACGCTAAAGTTTTTTATTGTTTAAAAAAAAAGTTTTGAGACAGAGTCAAACTTTAGCGTAAAGAGCGAGGCGTTGAGGAGGGGAGAGCCCCTTTCATATACGGAATAATTTCTGTTCGTTTTAAGTTTTAATGTCGCTCCTTACTTTCAGTTAAAAAAACTTGTTTTTTTAGTTAATTTCTGAACGTTTTTGAATTAATGTATCTTTGATTTTGGCTCACCGTACATGAATAATTAAAACAAAATCCGCATATTTATTTTCTTTTTTTTGCTAATTGGCTTTCTCAAAATTTTGTTCTGACGTAACTTACGAATTAACTTATGTAACGAATTTCTATATTCGTATGTTTTTATATTCGTATCCGTATGTATTACGTATATTAGGGAGTTCGCTCCCTAGTCAATACCTCGCTCTTTACGCTAAAGTTCGAATTTTTTTCGAATCATAAACCCCTGAATCACAAAGGCCAGTTAATTAGAATAGATAGCTCTTTTGAAAGTACTAAAAAAACTTTAGCGTAAAGAGCGAGGTATTGACTAGGGGGCGAACCCTCTCATATACATAATAATTTCTGTTCGTTTTAAGTTTTAATGTTGCGCCTTATTTTCAGTTGAAAAAAACTTGTTTTTTTGTTAAATTTCTGATCGTCTTTTAACTAATGCTGGGAAATCTGGCGCCCCCTTCATGGAAATGTTCCTTCCCCCAAGGAAATATCCTCCATGGAAAGATCCTCCCCCGTAGCCCCTACTCCGACCCCCACCCCCCACTAGAAAATAAATCCTCCTGAAAACACCTGTATACTTCCCAATAACCAATACTATATGTAACCAATGGGCAATGTTTATAACTTGTAATCCTTTCTCTGGGAACGCCGGGTTAATAAGTCATCCTTAAAGGCCTTATTTTATGATTTTCGACTATGCTGAACTTAATGGCCATCTAAAAGCTTTGACTAGGCAACTTTAGGAAAAAATGAGCGTGAGAGGGAGCCAAGCTGTCTTCCAATTTTTTTGGTCACTTAAAAGGGCACTAGAAATTTTAATTTTCGTTCGCGTGAGCCCTTTCACGATATTCTAGAACTACTGCGTCGATACGATCACCCCTGGAAAAAAAAAAAAAAACAAAAAAAAAAAAAAAAAAAAAAAAACGCATCCGTGATCTTTCATGTGGCAAAAAAAAAAAAAATGAATGCAAAATTCCACATTTTTGCAGATAGGAGCTTGAAACTTCTTTAGTAGGGTTCTCTGATACGCTGAATCTGACGGTGTGACGGTGGGATTTTCATTAGAGTTCTATGACTTTTCGGTGTTGTTTCCCCCTTTTTTCAAAAATAAGGCAAATTTTCTCGGGCGCGTAACTTTTGATGGGTAAAACTAAACTTGATAAAACTTATATATTTGAAATCAGCATAAAAATCTGATTCTTCTGATGTATCTATTAGTATCAAAATTCCTTTTTTAGAGTTTCGGTTACTATTGTCCCGGGTCGCTCCTTACTTACAGTTCGTTACCACGAACTGTTTGATACCCTAATTTTGAGGCATATATCTTGGACTAAGCTCGCACCATCTGTGTGTCGATTCCCTTTCATTGCAGAAACCGTGTTTTTAGTGTATAACATATGTTTTTCAATATTAAGGCGTTGATGAATAGTTGAAGTAATGCGCAAAGAAACTTGTTACTTCGCATTTAGTGAACTTCAATTTTATTTATATTAACACACCTAAATGAGCCTTTATTTGTATTGTATTGTTCCAGAAAAGTTACACGTTAGTATAAAATGGGACTTGAAGGGGAACGACAGCCCCCAAAACATTTAAACTAATACCACTAAGATGTTAACAACGACAAGATTAATACTTATCAAAATTAACATTTAAAACGAACGAATCATATTATTTTTCAGGGGTGCTGTCACTCTCGATCCTCTGACTCTTTACAATAGAGCCTTGATTTTTAGTCCTTTCTTCAACAGCAAATACTAAAATACACAAAAGCAACGTGATAATTTTTTAAAATAAAAATTGAAGTAACGTCAAAATTCCAAACCATCAAATCTGTAACCGGATCTTTAAAGTCAAAAGGCTTCATATGTTTGATTGTTTGTTATCACCATAACAGTAGAGATTATTTTCTGTTCTTGACTAAATTTTTTTTTTCGACGTAACACCTTTAATGAGGTGTTGTTTTCTTAGTTTGAGGTGTTGTTTTCTTAGACCACACTGCCATTCTACGACAAAAAAATAAACTTTCAAATGGGGATAGATCCCTTTATTTAGACAGTGAAAAAAAAAAAAAAAAACTTTTTCACTTTTGTCTTTTTTCACTGTCTAAATGAATGGATTTATCCCCATTTGAAAGTTTATTCGTTTGAATAAATATTATAATAATCGAGAGTACCAATCAGGAGAGGTGATTTAACCCTCATTACATTTGGAAAAACACTTGTGTTATTTCCACAAGAAAAACAAAATAAATATTTGTTCCTTCCCCTAGATCCTACATCCAGAAAACCTCTATTTAGGGGAGTCGCTTCAAATAATTTGCATTAGTTTTGTAGTTTTTTCTTATCAATAGTTGACTCTTAGTGCCAGATAGTACCGATTTGAAATCGGCAAACAATCTTATATAGCTTCAGGCAGTGACGTACTCGAAGTCCTAAATCCTAATCCCACCTTCTTCCCGAAATCCTAAATTTCCCTGATTTTTCAGACACTTCTTATTTGGTTTTTATCATTTAACCCCTCTTCCCTTTCTCCTAAAAGAATTCCTGCACAGGTGTCTGGCCTAGGGCTATATCCAGGGATTAGGCAAAAAGGGAGAGGGACTGAGCCACAAGTATAGTTGTAAAAAGTTTATATTGGAAAGTTGTTAAACGGGGCGACGTAAAGAGATGAAAGAGTAACAAAAAATTCCACAAATAACTGAAAATCTTATAAACATAGTTAATTTTAAAAAACCATTTACTGTAAAAAGGTTGTTCAAAGAAAAGTAAAGAGCTACATTAAATCAAAACGAGAAGAGATAAAGTCAAATAAGGTTTCAAGCTTTAGACGAGCATTAATTACTGTTAGTAAATAAAAGAAACCCAAATTGAGCACAAATTAAAATAAATAAACAAGTCAATTTTAAAGCGAGGATAAACTGCCACAAAGAAGAGCAGGGCTAACCCCCCCCCCCAGTTCCTTCTAAAGACTGGAGCGCAATTTGCTCTTTACTGAAAAAAACTTTCAAGCTATGCCTTTTTTATTTCTCATGACATTTTGCTGCGGGTCAAGGAATATGATGTTTTGCATATGTCTAGTTGTTTGTTTTCTAAGTTGGGACAAAATAAAAATTCTACTCTATTTATTTCACGCTGCATAAAAAAAATGTCCCACGAAAGATTAAAATATACTGCTATGCTCCATGCTAGCCTGAGAAATTGTCCTAACCCCTCAAAACTTACAAAGCTTTCATCTCTGACCACCAGCCATCAAACCTAAGCCATGCAACTCCCAATAAATCGTTTTCACAGACAAATCATACGACCCACACCCTAATTTATGTCCACAAATAGGGCAAAAGCAAGGACCATCCTGCCCATGCCTCTTCCATATTTTTTTTTCGTAATAGGTTATTTTTTCAAGTAGAGTGGCAGGGAGTCAGAAAGGTCTCTTTCATACTCCTGAACATGTATCTTTTTCCCAAATCTGGTAAAATAGCTAAAAAAAAATATCTAAAGTTAAAATTCTAAAAAGTTTTGGCTTAAAATGGAATTTATGAAAATAAGACTTACGATTCCAGTATGTCTTTGCTGTCTTTTCAGCTCTGTTCTTGAACAGTGTCCAGAAAACATAACCAAAGTATAAGATACTTCCTACATACAAGTAAATATAAAAGCCCTGGAAAAAAAAATGTAAGGGGATTAAGGAGTCATAGTTGTACCTTTGTTTACTTTATTAGCTTGAAAATATTTGTAATTAAAGACAAAATATAAATTCCTAATCACGAAACACCCCTCCCTCACAAAAAAAAACTTTATTTTAGTGACTGTATTTACGATTCTTGAATGTTTCATTAAAGTTCTTTTTTTTTGTTATCTTTGAAAAATTTTTCAAAGATAACAAAAATTTTCAAAAATTTTTTCAAAAATTTTTCAAAGAGTAAATTCACGCACACACATCTTCATAACAAATGAGATATTTACTCTATTAAATATTTTTTTATTGTGTAAATAGTTTTTCTTGTTTAAGAGATTATGACATGTCTTTAAAAATTCAATAATTATCAAGCCTCGAACAGGAAACAAAATTGCCTGAAAAGCCAAGGGTAAGTTTTTTTTTTAGCTCAGTTCAGAAAACCATTCATAGGCCATCACTGTGGGTCAGAGCTTCACGCATCCGCGTCTAAGGTTATTCTTTAAATTGTGCAGTTTTTAAAGCCTTTTTTGGTTGAGTTCTGACATGGCTTTTGACTTACGAAGTAATAAGTTTTTTTTTACCTTTTTACCTATGTTTATTTTTATCACTTTCGCCTACGGCTAGGTAGAGTTCAGGGACAGAGATGAAGGTGGTTTGGTAAAGGAAAAAAGTCCTATATTATCTTTTACGAGGGAAGATATATCTTTGGAAAGTGCGACCCAAGGGTGTGGGTCAAATTTGTAGAATAAGAGGAGTGGTCATTAGAGCCGGGTTGTTCTTTCCAACACGTCAGCTTCGAGTGTTGGGATTATTATTAGAGATATCTTTTACTAGAGGTAAAAACCATAATAAGAAATCTTGTCTCTGATTTATCAATTATAAAACTACGCCTAAAACTAGAACATAGCTCAACTCACCAAATTACATACGAAATTCATTAATGGCACCGTAGGCTGGTATGATTATACCCTTGTACAAAATTATGACAATAGTTTAGCTTGGCATAAGACTCATCTAGAATCACTTTACTTTATTTAACTACTTTCCTAGAATTTTAGTGCAAGTGACTCAGAACTATACCTAGAAAATTATATCTTTTTTCTTTTCTAGTAACTAGGTGATCAAAAATCATATTAGAAAATTATGAGAGTAATAAATTACCAATTAGGCCTAAATGCACAAAAACTTCGTTCAAAACCAATATCAGACACGCGCTTAATTTGCAAATTCATTTGAATCAGAATTAAATTTTGTCAAATTGTATTTTCGTTCTTTTCAAGCCTGCGTTTAAATTATACTGAAAAATTACCAAAATTATTAATTTCCAGACAAGCGAAAAAGAGCATGTTCAAATCCAAAGTCATAAATCCGCACAAATTACAAATTCCTTTGACTCAGAAGCTTACCCTGGTACATTACATATTTTTCTTTTCAATTAACTGGTTGTGCATAATTTAATAACATTTTACCAAAATAATATATTAGTGCATAAATGCAAAAAAAAATTATGTACAAAACCAAAATCATGAATGCTTATAAAGTAGTAAATTCATCTAACTCACCACCATACCCTGGCAAATTATATCTGTTTTTCTTTTCAAGTAGCTGGGTGTGTATAAATTATTAGAAAATTACCAAATCCTAAATTACCTTATCAATGCGCAAAAATCATTTCAAAACCAAATGACAAATGTGCATAAGTTAGAACATTCATGTGACTTAGCACCATACCTTGGCAAATTACATCGTTCTATCTTTTCAAGTAACTGGCTGTGTATAAATTACATAATAAAATTAGCACAATCATAAATTACAGTATAAATACACAAAAACTATGTTCAAAACCAAAAATGAAAATGTGCTAATTTATGAGCAAATTACACCTTTCTATCTTTTCAAGTAACTGGCTCTGCGTCAATTACATAAGAAAAATTACCAGAATCATAAATTACTGTATAAACACAAAAAAATGTTCACAACCAAAATCATAAATGCGCATAAATTAGTATTTTTTTGTGGCTATGGCTCATACATACCTGTATGGCTCAATCTGCGCTTAAATATATTAGAAAATTAGAACAATTTATTTTTATTGCATAAATGCGCAAATGTAATTTTCGAAACCATTATAATAAATTGCGTTAGTAAATTCATTAGAAAAATAGAAGAAGACTAATGAGCTTAATAAACTTACCGAAAAAGAAGAGTCAGTGAATTCAGGTGAGATGATCTCTGAAATAGGGAATGTTACTCCCATGATAATAAGCATCTTTGCATACAATGCACTAAGCACCATAATGAAACTGTTGCTGCAATTCAGATAATTAAATAAAATACAAATTTATTCTGAAATGATTGACATTGAAGCAAAGTGCTACCCAAGCATTAAATTAAAAACAATCATGATTTGATTTTTAAAACTTCACTAGAAATAACAACTTTAGTACCATAGCCTTATAGTTGTAAATGCTATTTAGTTGAATATAGCCAGCAATTTTGTGCTGAAGTAGGGGAGTGACAATATGTGAGAGAGGTCACAAACATCGTGTCTGCTAAAATATATCAAAAAAGTACTCGAGAAACATAATACTAAAGACATTTGACGTGTGAAATTAAGAAGAACTACAATGAGAAGAAATTAAAAAGATCTTATCGTTAAAATATATAGGCTATTCTATCTTTATAAGTGAGCAAAATTGTTTATTTATTCCTTTATTTGTTTTTTACTTGAAAATGGTTCCATATTTTTTTCGAAAAAATTTGTATCCTGAGATATTCTGGCAAAAAAACAGAAAAAAAATATATAGATAGGTCAGAAGTTTAACAAACTTAATTTTAAAGCCTTAATTTTAGAAAAAAAAATATTTATGTGAGTGACGTCATTTTTAGGACATCAGTATTGCAATGAAGTTTTCTGCCTATGTAATTTTTAATTGAACTTTCAAGTATCTTAATTTTTTTCAATAAATGCTATTTTGTCTCGTAAATTAAAATTTCTCAGTTCTAGATCTCTAAAGCTACTATGTAAACTGCTAAAATATTTTAGGTTTTTCATCAAAAATTAAATTTTTTTAATTGAAACTAGAGAAAAACTTGCACATTTTTCAAGAACTTTTATTTTCTGTTAGGTTAAATTCACTTATAGGGTGAAAAGAGAGATACCAGCAAGCTTCAACGTAACAAAATATGAATTTCATGAAATCGAATTACGGGAACTACATCTATGACACATGAAATATTACAAAAGGAACATGGCTCAGTATCAGATAACAATATCTTAATTCTCAGTTCTGAATCTTAAAAATTATTATTTAAACTGCAAAAATATTTATGGTCTCTCATCACAAATTAACTTTTTTAATTGAGACTAGAGAAATACCTGAAAATGTTCAAAGAAGTTTTATTTTCTATTAGTTTAAATATAGTCATAGCATAAAAGAGAGATACGACAGAATAAACTCCAGTAAAATTACAGTTTTCAACGCAACAAAATGAACCTAATGAAATCGGAATACCGGAAGTACATCGTTGACGTATGAAACATTAGAAAAGAAACACTGCAAACTATAAAATATCATGTGTAATTAGTCTGTTTGCAAAAGGAATTTTAAGTTGTTCCATGATGTCCAGGAGACAAATCCGGATTGCAGCGGTAGCTAGCAACCTAGTAAGAGACGATCAGGTCCAATGTTAAGAACTATAAAAGCCTATAACTCCTAAAAAAAGAGTCAGATCAAAACAAAAAGTACACCATTAGAACCGCCTTGTCCGCAACCCCTATATAGAAAACTTTCATTCCCATGGCTTGAACAGCAGGGGAAGTATATTGGCTTGAAAATCAAGAAAAGTGGCAGCTACTACAGCATTCTGCCTAAACGGCATCTTTTGTTTTTCTTTTTTCTTTTTTTCCACAGATAGCTTGGCACTGAAACATCGTAGAGAGTTGTTCAATGGCTCATTTTAAAGAAAATTAATGGGGTTAAAAACCTTCTGTAATTGAAACCAATTGTTTTGAAAATAGAATAAATTATCTTACGAAAAACTGCAAATTTCATATTAAAGATTGATTAATGACGTCATAATCATATTACAGTAATGAACAAACTTCCAGCCCATAGTAACTAAAATAAGATTATAATTTCATGTTAAAGATTGATCAATGATGTCATAATCGTAGGTTGTAGCCAGGTCGTCTCTTACTATTCCAATTAAGAAAAAGCCATAGACTTTTCCTGTTTGTATTACATTACATAAAAAGACGATCATTGGCATATCATCATCAAAACCATACATATTGGATCTTTGAACTAAGTTAAAAAAATGGCTATCTAAAATTTTTTATAGGACTACGTTTGGGGGAGGGGGCCTGTAGGAAGGGGGGCTATTTTCCCTCCAATCTTTTTGGTCCCTTAAAAAGGGCACTACACAATTTGAACAAAGTAGACCAACAAACGTGAAAGGACCAATCTGAGTAGCTAAGATAAAGGGTATTGAAAAAAATCTAAAGTAATGACAAAGGAATAGTACGATGTAATATTGTATATGTATCTCATTATGAATAAGTCTTATCTTAAAATGAAGAACAAATATATACAGTCAGAATGCTTCCGTCAACGAAAATTACAACAAGTCAAAAACCAAACTGAAGAGCAAAGAAAGATCTGGTTCGAAGATAAGCGGTAGAAAGAATTAAAACTATTAAAAAACCAAAGTGAAGAACAAAGAAATACAAGGCAAAGAGATTTACCACAGCGAGAACAACGAAATTTGCGGTTCAAAGATAAGTGGCAGTGAGAATTACAAGCAATAACGAAAAATCGAGTATCAGAACGTTTAAAAAATGGAGTGAAAACAGAATTGTGCTGTTAGAAGACAAGTGACAGAAAAAATCAGAAAGAGCCAAAAATGGAAGTGAAATAGAGTAACGCCATCACAATCTTCGACGCTAACAAAATTAGGCACAAAACCTAGTAAAAATATATAAAGATGCCATAAACTACGCAACTGTTGATTACAAGTCATTAGAACCCTTCAATTTTCTATTTGTCCCCTGGGGAGTCCTCAATTTCCCAAAGGAAAGGGCAGCACACAAAGCTGACTCATTTGGAGGCAGTCACTTACAATGAGAATCAATATATACAAACCTACCACATGTCGAGTGCCAGGGCCGGACTTCGAAATTGGCTATATAGTTTTTTTTTCTTAACTGGTATATTGACATTTCTGGTCACTAAAACGATCAAAAAAGGTCAAAACTTTAATGAAGAATTTATATTTATCCAATGGTGGTTGTATCGATTCTATGATGACGCCCTAACATAAAGAAGAGGCTTACACTGTCTGCGGTTACAAGATAAGTGATAATGAGAATCAATATATAAAAGCCTGTTGTATAGCTATGCCAGGACCCGGCTTAGTAATTGCCAATATAGTTTTGTTCTTCTTAAAACTGGCAAATTGACATTTTTGGCCACAAGAAATATCTAAAGAGGCCACAACTTTAAGAAAGAATTCGCATCTCTCCCAGGGTGACTGTATCGAACCTATACTGACGTCATGACATGTAGAAAAGGCTCAAAGTGTCTGCGGTTAGAATACAAGCGACAATGAGAATCCATATATAGAAGCCTACCGAGTGCTGGGGTACTAACGTTAAATAGGCATTTATAACGGAAAATACATAAAACGTTCAAATATTTTTTTCAGTAGTTTTATATAAAAAGGAAATTCAGACAAATTTAGGGGAAGATGAAAAATTGTGCCAGAAGGGAGAGGCTGAATTTTCGAATTGCTTACATTTTATGATCGATTATTGTGTCTGCCAAAAAATGGCAATAGAAATTAATTGGAATTATAATCAAACGCCTGCACAATGTATACACAAGAGGGAAAAAACGAAATAAGTATTTTTATTATTTTCCAATACAGAAAAACTGGGAAGTTCTTTTTACATCCGTCATTGTTATGTATGCCATATTTGTCTTTACCATATTTTTGAGAAAAAAAAACAGAGGACACAAGGGAAATTACCATATCAGCTTCGAAGTTTATTGCCATTTCAATGTCAAATATTAAACTGTGTCAAGGACTGCTTAGGTTATATTCGCACACCCCATCAAAACAATATCATCAACTTATAATTATTGAAGATGTTAGAGTTTATTAAACCACTTACTCTTTTTATAAGGAATTTCCTCACTCACAATTCATTACGATAATAAGTTGAAATGGAACCAGAATTAAAGCAAAACTAAATCCCAACAGAGAAACAAAAATGACATTATTTCGAAGATACAGATGATGAACATTTTAAAAGCTGAAATACGTAATAAACATTTTAACATCACAAACCATTTATACATAAATTCAATACGTTATTTCAGTATATATAATACGTAATGAATATTTTATATCACAAGTTTTTTTTGCTAAGACACTCATTGACTAGAAACGTATAAACAAACATTTTAATTAAAATATGTTGTGTTCGTAACTATTTTATAAATCTTTACTTGTTTATAAACTAGCAGGATCAATAATAACTTCCGAATATAGCTTCTTTTTATATAGATTCTATAAATATTATTTGTATAATTATTTTATATTATGTTATTTATACTATTTTTCACAATATCATATTATAAATTACTTTAAGATATAGATATAGCTAAATTGATAAGTATCATATTCTGTGGGAAGATTCGCGCAATTCAATGTTGTAAATCTGATAATAGGCTGCATCTAAATTCACTGGAGCCCAATGATTGCCTGCGGGCCATACCTTTGTCATTTCTTGAATAAGATATGTTAAAATATCATAAAAATTAGATTAGTAGCATTGTAGTTACTTACAGATAAATTTCCTATTAAAAAATTACTCATTTTCACTTACTCTCCAGCCAATTGGCTCGCTTTTGCATCTTTTGGTCTTAAAGCTCGTAAAAGTCCAATTTGCTTGCGCTGGTAAAAAGATGCTTTAGACTTTACTTTACTTTACATAATGAAATTATTATCTAAATAATATTAAGTTATTATCTATCTAAATATATACATTTAGTATTACATTTAGTAATTCGTCAAAGTTTCTAACACGGGTACATAGAGGTGTTAGTCGATACAGTAAAGTACACAAAAAGAAGATTATTCAATTTTGACGTTTATAAGCGATTTTTAACCACATAATCAAACAGTTCATGGTAACAAAATGTAAATAAGCAGTCCATGCCAAGAGTAGTAAAAAAAAAAACAAATTTTTGTAAGTTTTGATAAAAAGAAGCGTTTGACGTTGCAATACTGTAAATAAAGAGAATATTATTATAATTACTAAGTTATTGACAACATACCCCTTTTAGATAGTGGAGTTTTGTTTGACGTTTATTCAAGTTTCTTACGCTGGTAAAAAGAATACTTTTCGACGTTTATCCAAGTTGCTAAACCTGGTAAAAAGAGATGTTTGATGTTACAGGTACTGTATACAAAGAGAAGATTATTAAATTTTGACCTTTATAAGTGATTTCTAACGATATAAACAAACAGTTTGTGGTAGTAAAACGTAAATAAAAAGCAGTCCATGCCAAGAGTAATTAAGCAAAATTGAATTTTATATTAAAAGGCATATAAAACAAACCTGATTTGCATGCTGAATTCCAAAAACATAAAATTTAAAAGTTAGAAAGTTACATTTCAAAATTTATTATTAGATGAAAATTTGCATTATTTCCAAAAAAAAAGATTCCTCTGAAAAAGAAGGCAGATCTTGATAAAATCACATAAGTAAGTTCATTATGCCCAAGAACCCCATAACTGATGTTTCAAGTTTTATTTGCAAAAACACCAAATTTCAAATTTATTTCCGAGAAACTTGATAAAAGGTATTTATTTTTTGTTTTCCAAGGACGTCTCATGTGGATGAAAGTTCCAAGTTTTAGGGGCTGCTTCCAGGAATGAAAGGGGTTGAAGAAAAACTTGGTCCCATTTGGTGCCAAAACCCGATTAAAGGTTCGGAATGATCTGGTGTGGGAGGAGGGAAAGGCTCACCAGTTTCTAACCATCTTATACTCTCTAATCGTCATAAACATGAATTAAGACAATGCAAACTCTGCTCGTCGCAATTTGTATATAAGTTTTTTACAGTACAAAATTCTTCACAATAGTGAAAATCTTACTATTATGCTAGATAGTGATGACATTTTTCTAGTGGAGTGCATTCAGTTGAAGAATCCAACTTTGGACGCTTCGACCTTAAATCTTAAGTTCAAGCCTCTCATTCTCGGTTTGTAGCAAAGGGAAAAACTCACTATTTTGCTGGATATCACAGTTAAATCCAGAATGCTGTTAGTTGATTTTATGGGTCACTTTTGGATGTATTGTAAAATTGTTCATGGTAGTTTGTTCATTTAAGCGGTAAATGAAGAGCCTCATTCGTCATTAGAAACCAAAACTCTGAAATAAAGAATTTCCATAGTATTATCAGAGGCAACGCTATAGCGTTGCCTGTATTAAAGACTATACGGTTCCAATGTTTTATTATTTATCATTATTTTTTCCAGAGAAACTTCATATCGATGGTGTCGTCGCATAAACTTCAAAGTGGGCTCATTTGTTCGGAAATCGGAATTCTTATGACTTTTTTAAGAGTCAAAAGTTATCGGAGGGCAAATTGCCCCGCCCATGCCCTTTTTTACCCAAATACATCAGATAAAAATTTTGATACAGCCATTTTGTTATAAAATAATTCAAAAATTATATAAAACATATCCGGGATCAACACACCCCCCAGGGCCTGGGAGCAGGCTTTGTAAGTTATGCCCTGGGGGCATATATGGTTCTTATGGAATGGATGCTCGCATAAACTTCGGAGAGGGCTCATTTAATTGAAAATTAAAAGTTCTAGTTCACTTTTTAAGAGTCAAAAGAGATCGGAGGGCAACTACCCTCCCCCCACGCCTTTTCCCCAAATACATCCGATAAAATTTTGAGACAGCCATTTTGTTAAAAACAGTTCAAAGGTCATATAATGAAAATTCTGTGGTCGATACAACCCCCCAGGGCCCGAGGACAGGCGTTGTAAATTATGCCCTGAGGGAATATATGGTTCTTGTAGAAGGAATGCTCGTTTAAACTTCAGAGAGGGCTCGTTTGATTGTAAAATGAAGTTCTAGTTCACTTTTTAAGAGCCAAAAGAGATCAGAGGGCAACTAGCTCCCCCACCCCCTTTTTCCTCCGAATACATTGATAAAGATTTTGAGATAGCCATTTTGTTCAAAACAGTTCAAAGATCATATATCTAAAACTTCGGAATCAACAAAACCCCCCAGGGCCCGGAAGCAGGCGTTGTAAGTTATGTCATATATTGTTATATGGGGGCATATATTGTTCTTGTATGAAGGATGCTCGTATAAACTTCAGAGATTGTTCATTTGATTGGAAATTGAAAGTTATAATTAACTTTTTAAGAGAAAAAAGAGATTGGAGGGCTACTAGCCTTCACGCCCTTTTTCCCCAAACCCGTCTGATAAAAATTTTTAAATAGACATTTTTTTAAAAATGGCTAAAAAATCAGAATATAAGAACTCGGGGGGTCGAAACAACCGGGGGGCAAATGTTTTAAGTTACACCTCGGGGGCATATAAGGTTTTTATGTAAGGGGAGGTCGTATAAACTCCAGAGGTGGATCATGTGATTAGAAATTGGAAGTTCTAGATACTTTTTTAGAGTCAAAACGAATTGGAGGGCATCTCCCCCCCCCATAGACCCTCTTTTTCCCAGATTCACCCGATAAAAATTTTGATATTGCCAAGTTGTTTGAAACAGTCCAACGATTAGATAAAAAAAAGTATAGGGTCAATATAACTCCGCCAGAGCCCCCGAGAAGGGCTATAACTTAAACCCTGATGGCATATAAAGCTTTTATGTAAAAATTGGTCATAAGAACCTCGGAGGGAAGTCAAATGATTAGAAATTGAAAGTTCCATTTCCCCTTTTCAGAGTCAAAAATGATCCAATGGCAACTATCCCCCCCATCGCCCCTCAACCTTCTTTTCCCAAATACATCCGATGAAATTTTATTATATAGGCATTTTGTTCAAAATAGACCAAATATCATATAACAAAGCCTCCAGGGATACCACTGCTCAACAGAACCTGGGGGCTAGTGTTGTAAATTCTGCCCCATGGGTATATAAGGTTTTTATAGAAGGGATGGTAGCATAAACTTCCGAGGGGGCTCATTTGATTGTAAATCTGAATTTCTAGTGCCCTTTTTAAGAATCAAAAGTGAACGACGGGCAACTAGACCCTCCCCCCCCTAAGGCCCTTTTTTCATAAATTGCATCTGATCAAGATTTTGAGATAGCCATTTTGTTCAAAATAGTTTAAAGATCAAATAACAAAAACTCAGGGGTCAACACACCCGCAAAAGCCTGGGGGAAGTGCTGTAAGTTATGCCCCGGGGGCAGGTAAGGTTTTATGTAAGGGGTTAGGTAAGATGTTTTGCAGTCATATAAACATCAGAGGTGGCTCATTTTATTGGAAATTGAAATTTCTATTTACCTATTTAAGAGTCATCAAAAGTGATTGGCGAACATATACCTTTTTTCCCCCAAGTGAATCCGATCAAGATTTGAAGATAGCCATTTTGTTTAAAATAGTCCAACAATCAGATGACAAAACTTCGGGGTCAACATAGGCCCCCCTCCCCCCCCAAAAAAACCTCCGGAGGGAGCCCATTCGATTGGAAATCAGAAGTTATAGTGCCCTTTTTAGGAGTAAAAAGTGATTGGAGGACAAAGAGGTCCAACGCCCTTTTCCCCCCAATCCATCCAATAGAAAATGTAATGTTAGTTAAAGGATTAGATAACGAAAACTCTGGGGAGAAACAACCCCCCAGGACCCAGGGGCAGGCGTTGTAAGTTATGCCCAGGGGTATATATGGTTTTTATAGAAGGGCTCCTCGTATAAACTTTAGAAGAGGTTCATTTGATTGGAAATTGAAATTTCTATGTCACTTTTTAAGATTTCAAAAGAGATCGGAGGTCAACTATCCCCCAGCCCCAAGCCCTTTTCCTCCAAATCCATCCAATAAAAAGTTTTGAGATTAATATAAAAATTTGAGCCATTTTATTGAAAATAGTTCAAACATCAGATAATAAACTCCAGCGTTGACCAAACGCCCCAGAGCCTTTTATGGCAAGCGTTTTAAGTTATCATCCGGGGGTATATAAGGTTTTGTGTAGGAGCGGTTGAATAGAGTTCAGAAGCAGGTCATTTGATTGGAAATTTAAAGTTAGAGTTACCTTTTTAAGAGTCAAAAGTGATCGTAAGATATCTACCCCCCCCCCCCCCAACACCCTCTTTTTCTTAAGTGCTTCCGATGGATTTGAGATAGCCATTATCCTCGAAATGGTCAAACAATCAATAACAAAAACTTCGGGGTCATCATACCCTCCGGAGCGCGGAGGAACTAAGGGTTGTAACTTGTGCCCAGGGGGTATATAAGGTTTTATGACAGAGGTGGTCTTATAAACTTTTGGAGGGGATTCAAATGATTAGATATTAAAAGTTCTAACTCCCTTTTTAAGAGTCAAAAGTGATTTGATTCTAATGATCCCCCCCTCACAGCCCTATTTTTCCCAAATACGTCCGATCGTATTCTTTTTATAGCAATTTTGTTCAAAATTGACCAAAAATCATGCAACTAAAAATTCCAGGGATAACACAGCCCACCCCACAGCCCAAAGAATGTTTTGTAAGTTGTGCCCCGGTGCATATAAGGTTTTTATGGAAGGGATGGTAGTATAAACTTCAGAGGGAGCTCATTCGATTGTAAGTTAGAATTTCCAGTGCCCGTTTTAAGATTCAAAAGTGATCGGAGGGCAACTAACCCCCAAGGCCCTTTTTTCCCCAAACACATCTAATCAAAATTTTGAGATAGCCATATTTTACAAAATAGTTTAAGGATAAAATAACAAAAACTCTGGGTATGAAACAACCCCCCAGAGCCAGTAGGCAAGTATTGTAAGTTATGCACCGGGGCATACAAGGTTTTTATGTAAGGGGTAGTCGTATTAACTTCAGGGGTGGCTCTTTTGATAGAAAATTGAAAGTTCTAATTAACTTTTTAAGAATCCAAAGTGAAAAAAGGGCATCTACCCCCCCCCCCCCCCTTACACACACCCTCTTTTCTCCAAACGCATTCAATCAAAATTTTTAGATAGTCATTTTTTGAAACAGTCCAACAATCAGATAACAGAAACTTTGAATTCAATATAAACCCCTCTTAAGAGCCCGGGGGAAGGGTTGTAAATTATTCCTTTAGGCATATAAGATTTTTATGGAATAGATAAACTTCAGAGGGGACTCAAATTACTAGAAATTTAAAGTTCTGGTTCCCTTTTTGAGAGTCCAGAGTAATCTTATGGCAGCTGGCCCCCCCCTTCCAACCGCCTTTTCAGCAATTACGTCCGATCATATTTCTTAGATTTTCATTTTGTCCAAAATAGACCAAAGACCATATGATAAGAACTTCGGGGTTTACACAGCCCAATAGAACCCGGGGGCAAGTGTTGTAAATTATGCACCAGGGGTTTTTATGGAAGGAATGATCTTATAAATTCGTCGGGGGCTCATTCTACTTAAAATTGAAAGTTCTAGTTTCCTTTTTAAGAATCAAAAGGAACCAGAGGGCTTTTAGACCTCCTGCCTTTTTACCCCAAATCAATCCGATCGGATTTTAGAGATAGCCATTTTGTTAAAGTAAGTCAAAAGATCATATAACAAAAACTCCGGGGTCAACACAACCCGCCAGAGCCCTGGGGCAAGTGTTTTATGTGATATTGGAGGGGGAAGCATATAAGGTTCTTACGCGAGAGTTAGTAGAAAGGCCTCATGAGCTCCCACGATGACCACGTGGTTTATGGTTTTCTCACTGAGAATGAAAAAACATTAATTTTCTCACTTGGAAAAACAGGAATTTTCTCACTTTGATGGATGTTTTCATGGACGGTTATGTGTGTTGGTCAATTTATTTGATGTTTTTAATGGATGGTTATGTGTAATTCAATGTGGATTTTAAAGTACTAGATAGGTTACAACTTCTGTTCTGATCAAAATGACTATATAAGAAATTTGATCGGACACATTTGAGGAAAAAGGGTTGGTGGGGGGATTGTGGGCTAGTTGCCATGGGATCTCTTTTGACTTTTAAAAAGGGAACTAGAACTTTGAATTTCTAATCCCCCCCCAAGTTTATACGACCACCTTTCCCATAAAACCTTATATGCACCCCGGGGCACAAGTTACAACCCTTGGTTCCCCCAATTTCAAGGGGGGGGTATTTTCATTCTGAAGTTTTGTTATCTGATCGTTGGACTATTTCAAAGAAAATGTCTATATCAAATTGATCGGAGGCATTTAAGTAAAAGAGGGTGTACAGGGGGAGGGAATAGATACTCTCCGATCACTTTTGACTCTTAAAAATGTAACTGGAACTTGTAATTTCTAATCAATATGCGCTACCTCTGAAGTTCATACGACCAAATCTTACATACAAACCTTATATGCCCCCGGGGCATAACTTGAAACACTTGCCACTGGGCTCTGGGGGTTCTGTCGACCCCAAAGTTCTTGCTGTTCGATGACTGAACTATTTTCAATAAAATGGCTATCTCAAAATTTTTATCAGATGGGTTTGGGGAAAAAAGGGCGTGGGGCGGCTAGTTGACCACCGATGTCTTTTGACTCTTAAAAAGTGAACTAGAATTTTCAATTTCAAATCAAATGAACCCCTTCTGAAGTTTATACGAGCAGCCCATCCATAAAAAAAAATATATGCCCCCAGGGCATAACTTAGAACGCCTACCCCTGGGCCCTGGGGGTTTGTGTCGACCCCGGAGTTTTGTTATCTTATTTTTGAACAATGTTTAAGTTTTATCGGATTTATTTGCCATCAGATCAATTTTGACTTGTAATGGGAACCAGAACCTTTAATTTCTAACCATTTTAGTCCCCTTCGAAGTTTATACAACCACTTCTTCCATAAGAACCTTATCTGCCCCGGGGCATAAGTTACAACCTTTCCCCCGGGTGGGGGGGGGGGTATGTTGACCCTAAAGTTTTTGTCATCTGATTGTTGGACTATTTCAAACAAAATAGCTGTCTCAATATTTTGATCAGATGTATTTGGGGAAAAGAGGGTATAGGGAGGGGGTATATGACCACCGATTACTTTTGATGACTCTTAAAAAGGTAACTCGAACCTTCAATTTCCAATCAAATGAGCCACCTGATGTTTATGCGACCACCCCTTACATAAAACCTTATCGGCCCCCGCATAACTTAAAACACTTCCACCCGTACTCTGGGAGGTTTTCTCGAACCCTGAGTTTTTTTATTTGATTTTTAAACTATTTTGAACACAATGGCTATCTCAAGCTCTCTATCGGATGCATTTGGAGGAAAAGGGCCTTAGGGGGGGGGGGGGCTAGTTGCCCTTCAATCACTCTTGACTGTTAAAATATGTTCTATAAATTCCGATTTACAGTCAAATGAGCCACTGTCGAAGTTATACAACCATCCCTTCCATACAAACCTTATGTGCCCCCGGCACATAATTTACAACACTTGCCCCCGGGGTCTTGGGGGCTGTGTTCTACGTAAAGTTTTTGTTATATGATCTTTAGTCTATTCTGAACAAAAGGGCTATATTAGAAATTTGATCAGACGCATTTGGGAAAAAGAGGGCTTAGGGGGGGGGGAGACTAGTTGCAATCTAGAATCTAGTAGCAATTACTTATATTCGAATATTTAATTTTGCATCTGGAATCCCCTCCTTGACGGGAAAGGAAAGTATAAGAATATGAATGGAAATTAAAAAGAAAGAGAAGGAAGAATCCTGTAAAAAAATAATAAATAACCTACAAATACAGGAAGATATGTTTAGAAATTACAACCGGATATTTCTCAGCGGGAAAGCGAAATATGAAAAGAAAGAGAAGAAAGAAACATGTAAAAAAAAAAAAAATCTACAAATATAGGAAGATATATTTAGAAATTATAACCGGATATTTCTCAGCGGGAAAGCAAAATATAAAAAGGAAGAGAAGAAAGGAACATGTAAAAAAATAATTAATAACCTACAAATATAGTTAAATATATTTAGAAATTACAACCGGATATTTATCGGCGGGAAGGCAAAATATAAAAAGAAAGAGAAGAAAGAAACCTGTAAAAAAAATAATAAACAACGTACAAATATAGGAAAATGTATTTAGAAATTACAACCGGATATTTCTTGATGGAAAAGCAAAATATAAAATGAAATAAAATTAGACCCCCTCAAATGACGTCTTAGCGCTAACTTTCGTCCCTCCAAGCCACTAGCTTGTTTTACATACATGCTTCATGTGTACTTATACCTATTGCAATGCCCTTTGCGAATCAACGAAATACAGCTGAAAGCGTGATATATCAGTTTACACTATTTTCTTTCAATATCCAAACCTTGCTTCAATACAGACACAGTATATATAATTAGCAGTATGATCTTTCCCTATCTCACCCATTATAAAAACCCGGACCGAGGTGCGAGTGCTCCAGAGAACGTATAAACATAAGCGACATTAGATCTTTTCACGGGTGGCATAACAGACAATGGACTACCAAACGTTGCAAGTCTCGGTATAAATGTATGAGCAGTCCACTACATAAGGAGACATGTTAAGAAAACAATTCTTACTTCATAATATGCAAACTAATCCTAGTTAACATCCTAGAACCTTTACCATTACTTCTTTCACTGTTGTACGATTTTTTTTTTTAACAAAGCTATGAAAATAAACATAGATTTGACTACAATTATCCTTTTTCAAATAGTCTTTATAAGTCAAACACCATCACTGCCATCTGCCAAAAAGATATTAATAGGCAAATAGTGATAAATTAGTTTAGATTAGCTAGATGACTCTTGGGTATTTGTTTTATAAACGATTTTCAAGACTTGGAGAATCGACACAAATTATTGTAAAATGTACGTGAAAAACTGGAAATACAGTGAATGTGTTAAACTAGTACAAATAGGTTAACTAGTATTATTTTGCATATTATGAAATAAGAGCTGTTTTCTGAACATGCCTCCTTATGTAGTGAACTGCTCATACATTTACAGCCAAGTCTCTTTTAGTTGATGTATTGTCACAATTATTATTGACACTATTTATTCTGCCATTTTCTTTTTTGTTTCACTCTTTGTGAGGCATTTTTAGCTCTAGTTCTTTTTTTGTTTCGAGTTCTCAGTTTGATTTCTTTTTTTACACAAGCCTTTTTTATAGTTGTTAATTCTTTCTTTCATTTATTATGATCTTTGACTTTCCTGACGCTTGTGATCATATTTTTATTTTAAAACTATTTGACTTAAACTAAACTTAATATCGTTTATCAATAAAGTATTATCTAGCTATCTATTTATCTAGCAATTGGTGTTTTTGAAGAAACGGTTGACCAACTAGGGACAGAAGAAACAATCAAACAGTTCGTGGTAACGAACTGTAAGTAAGGAGCGACCCGGCTCAATGGTAACCAAACCTCTAAAAAACGGAATTTTGATACCAATGGATACATCAAAAGAATCAGATTTTAATTCTGATTTCAAATTTATAAGTTTTATCAAGTTTAATTTTACCTAACAAAAGTTACGCGCCTGAGAAAATTTGGCTGATTTTAAAAAAGGGGGAAAGACCCCCTAAAAGTTATAGAACATTAATGAAAATCACACCATTATATTCAGCGTATCAGAGAACCCTACTTTATAGGTTTCAAGCTCCTATCTACAAAAATGTGGAATTTTCCATTTTTTGCCAGAAGAAAGATCCCGGATGCGTGTTTATTTTTTTTTTTTTTTTTTTTTTTTTTCCCAGGGGGGATTTTATCGACCCAGTGGTCCTAGAATATCTTGGGAGGGCTCATTGGAACGGAAATTAAAATTTCTAGTGCGCTTTTTAAGCGACCAAAAAAAGGAGGGCAGCAAGGCCCCCTCCCACGCTCATTTTTTTCCCAAAGTCACCCGATCAAAATTTTGAGATAATCATTTTGTTCAGCATGGTCAAAAATATTATAAATATGTCTTTTAGGATGACTATCCCTCAAAGCCCCCAGGAGGAGGGTTAAAAGTTATGAAATTTGCCCAATGTTAACATATAGTATTGGTTAATGGGAAGTATACATACGTTTTCAGGGGGAATTTTTTCTTTGTAGTGGGGGATGGGGGTGTGTCGTGGGTTATATGGGAGGATCTTTTCGTGAAGGAAGTTCTCATGGGGGAAGGGATATTGCTATGAAGGGGGCGCCGGATTTCCCATCATTATTTTTAAGAAAATCAGAAAATAAATATAAAAAAACAAATTTTTCAACTGAAAGTAAGGAGCAACATCAAAACTTAAAACGAACAAAAAAATATTAGCCATATTATTGGGTTCACCTTCTAGTCAAAGCCTCGCCCTTTAAGCCAAAAATGTTTTGTACTTTTATAAGAGCTATTTATTCTAATTAACGGCCTTTGAGATTAAGGGGTCATTATTAAAGAATTAGAACACAATTTGAGCTTTAGCGTAAAGAACGAAGCATTGACTAGGGGGCAAACCCCCTAATAAACGTAATAATAACATACGAATATAGAAGTTCGATACGTAAGTTAATTTGTAAGTTACGTATATTTATTACTAATAAAAACATTCGTAAATTAAATTAAAAAAGTTTCGAGAAAGCTATTTAACCAAATACATATAATTAATATGCAAATTTTGTTTTGATTATTCATGTACGATGAGCCAAAATCAAAACCTGCATTAATTAAAAAACGTTCACAAATGAAATAAAAAAAAACCAGTTTTTTTTAACTGAAAGTAAGGAACGACGTTAAAACTTAAAACGAACAGAAATTATTCCGTATATGAAAGGGGCTGTCCCCTCCTCAACGCCTCGCTCTTTACGCTAAAGTTTGACTTTATCATATCTCAATTTTTTTAAACAATAAAATTTTGTTTTAATTGCAAATTTTTTTAATTAACTTTTACGAAATTCACACCATCAGATTCAGCTTATCAACGAACATTATTAAAGAAGCTTCAAACTCCTATCTACAAAAATGTGGAATTTTGCATTTTTAATTAACTTTAACGAAAATTACACCATCACATTCATCTTATCAGAGAACCCTATTAAAGAAGTTTCACGCTCCTATCTGCGAAAAGGTGGAAATTTGCATTTTTTGCTGGAAGAAAGATCACGATGCGTGCCCTCCAAAAAATAGAGGGCAACTAGGCCCTCTCCCACGCTCATTTTTTTCTCAAAGTGACCCAATCAAAATTTTGAGATAGCCATTTTGTTCAGCATAGTCAAAATCTAATAAATATGTCTTTTAGGATGACTTAATCCCCCACAGTTCCCAGGGGAAGGGCTGCAAGATATGAACTTTGCCCATTACTTACATATTGCATTGGTTATTGGGAAGTATACAGACATTTTCAGGAAGGATTTTTTTCTGGTGGCGGGGGGGGGCTGGAGGAGGGGGCTACTCGGGAGAATCTGTCCGTGGCGGATGTTTCTTTGGGAATAGGGACATTTCTATGAAGGGTGTGCCGGATTTCCAAGCATTATATAAAAAAAGATCAGAAATTAAATAAGAAAAAACAAAACAAGTTTTTTCAACTGAAAGTAATGAGCAACATTAAAACATAAAACTAACAGAAATTATTACGTATATGAGGAGGTTCTCCCCCAAGTCAATACCTCGCTCTTTACGCTACAGTTTTATTTAGTGCTTTCAAAAGAGGTATCTATTCTAATTAAACGGCCTGTGTGATTCAGTGGTTTGTGAATTAATTTTTTTTTAACTTTTAATTTAATGTGCGTGGTATTGACTAAGGGGAGAACCCCCTCATATACGTAATAACATATACGTAATAAAAAAAAACAAAAAAAACAAGCGATGCGGCTCAATAGTAATCGAAACTTTTAAAAACGGAAATTTGATGTCAATAAATGTATCAAAAGAATGGGCTTATAATGCTGATTCTAAATATATGAATTATATTAAGTTTAGTATTACTCATCAAAGGCTACGAGCCTGAAAAAATTTACCTGATTTTTTAAAGAGGGAGGAAACATTCAGCGTCAGATTCAACGTATCAGAAAACCGTATTACATAGGTTTCAAGCTCATATCTACAAAATTCTGCAACTATATCTGCAACGTATTTTTTGCCAGAAGAAAAATATACGAATATACACATTCATTTTGTACGTTATTTTTTAAATTACGCCAGAACCAAAAATAGGGACAGCCATTTAGCAAAATAGAAGTAAAATTTTTTTACAAATTTTGTTTGCTTATTAAAAGACGGTGAGCAAAAATAAAAGCTGCATTAACTAAAAAACGATCAGAAATTAAATAAAAAAAAAACAAGTTTTTTAAACTGACAGTAAGGAGCGACATTAAAACTTAAAACGAACAGAAATTATTCCGTATATTAAAGGGGCAGTCCCCTCCTCAACGCCTCGCTCTTTACGCTAAAGTTTAACTCTGTCTCACAACTTTATTTCTTAAAACAATAAAAAACTTTAGCGTAAAGAGCGAAGCGTTGAGGAGGGGACAGCCCCTTTCATATACGGAATAATTTCTGTTCGTTTTAAGTTTTAATGTCGCTCCTTACTTTCAGTTTAAAAAACTTGTTATTTTTTATTTTATACAAGTAAGAGACGATTCAAATCAATAGATCAAAGCTCACTTTTCAGCCAAGGGGCTTTATTCCTTTTATCACTTGTACCTTGTTGTAAGAATATATAGTAATAGTATGACTATTTCTCTTGTTCATTGGTTATGAATTTTAAAGAGAGAGTGTAAAAATTCATTTTAATTCCACCAATTTTTAATTAGGGAGGGAGGAGGTATTTCCTCCTACCAAAACAGGAAATTCCTCCTATCTTGTGGGCAGATAGGGTGGTGTGATAAATAAATTTGTAGTGCATATGAGCCCTGGGACGACTGAGAAAAGAAAAAGGAAAAGATGATGAAAAAGCTGACAGTGTAAATTAGCGGCCAACAACTAAAACACTAAATAGAATTTCAATTATCAATTACCAATACAATTAGCAAAAAAATCAAATTTTTATCTTCTGATACAAGATTATTAACAATGCAGTCCAGTGCCATCAAGTGGGTTAAAGTCCTTTGCGTCTTTCTACTCCTCATCCTTAGTAGCAAAAATTTTATATTATATTTTTCTACAATTAATGAAATTCTAACAAATGTTTTAATGAAGAAATTTTAACAAGGCAGGTGGAATTCTTCTGATGAGAGGTTCCTTTCATTCTTGTAATGAAAGGTTATATTACTTGAAAATATTTCGCTAGGTTTAAGGTGCTTTTGCTTGTAACTTCACAACCACCGATATTTATTGATGACGACTTTGCATGGATTTGGATATTTCGATTTAGTTAACGGATCGGTTATACTGTTTTATCTTAGGTAATTGGATAGATGAGTAAGGTTAAAGCCTCGTTCAAGTGCATATTTATCTCAATTGCTGGAGTAGGATGTCAGTCCTTTTTTCTTCTCTCTCTTTCTCCCCTTTTCTTTTCTTTTCTTTTTTTTTAAGCCAAGTAATTACCTCTAAAACATTATAAAGAAACTGAAACAAATGAATACATACAATAGAATGCATGAAATGAAATGAATACATGAAATAGAAATGAAATACAAGCAAATGAAAACTAAAAGATAAATATGAAAAGAAAAAACTGCAAAGACAGCCTAATTGGTATTATCAAAATTTACATTTCTGTTTTCTACACTGGAGACTAGTTACTTGATTGGATAATATGATACTGGATGGAGAAACGGCTATCGTAACTATTAAATTGCCGAAATCACATTTGTTTATATATAAAACACAAACTTGGGAGTAAAATAAGATTATGAATCCTTAAAACTCGGCATAAATGCTAAACTGTAGAGAATAGGGTCATGACCACTGATCACTCCTCCCTCCTGCAGAGAATAGGAAATGACCTTCTCCCTTCTCCTTGTTCCATCGAGATTAAGTCCTGGATACCTTCATTCATATTTAGAGTCTCATTGGAAAAGAAAGCAGACTAAGAATCTTCTCCAGCGACTTACGTAAAAGTGAAAGTTTCTTGGGTCTCTGTCTTGAAATCCTGAATTTCCCTGACTTTATGGGTACTTCTTATTCGCATAATAAAAGATTTTTTTATTCTTATTGCCCCCCCTCTCTTTTCTCTCGAAAAATTGCTTAATGTTGTGATATGTTTTTAGTGTTCATTATACCTCATGCTTATTCTAATTCACTTTAACCTGATTAAAATTAACCCTTTCAGTCACCATGTTCTCACATGAGAACATCACAGCTTCGCTTGGTCTTCTTGGACCCTGTAGGTGGCAGCGATACTCGAGTATGCGCTCCATAATAATAAGTAATGCGAAAAGACACTGGCGAAGTTTCAAACCGATGATGCTAAATTCTGATTTTTAGCAGTATTTTGAAGTTGTTGCACATCCGTACTCGAAAGAATGGATCTACCAGGTATGTTTTCATGCATTTTTTTTACCAGATTTACCATGAAAATACGCGAAAAAAGGGGTTCATTTGTCCTTTTCAGTTAGTTACCCCATCTATTAAAAAGTTTACCTCGCTAGTGCGTTGGATAGATGCCGCAGATTTTTTCGAAGTAGCGTGTTCTTGGGTAAGGACAGTGTGACTTGATACTAACTTTTCTAGTTCAATAGCAGCATATATGGTACAGTCAGAGGAACATACTTTTGGTATTATTATTTTAAAACATCTGTGATAACTTTTTCCTGTCAAGTCGATATTCTGTAAAAGCGACTCACTATCTTCTTTTCCAGGTCCATCCAATGATCGACCACGTCGAGTTCGTCACGCTGACATACTGAATGTCTTGGACGCGATCGACTCAGACCTTTCAGAGTTATCGGACCTACCAAACTCAGATGACGAAGGTGAAGATTGGGCGTCAGTAAATCTATCGCAGCCACACGATACGGATGAAGATTCATTATCGGAAGTTGAGGATGATGAGCCGCTCCTCCCCCCGCCTCCGAAAAATCGAAAACGCAGACTCGTATGGAAGAATGCGATCTTCTCGAAAGTTATCAACAATGCCGACCCGGCGCCGCCGCCACTTGGTCCCGAGGAGCCTATAGACTACTTCAAAGAATATTTTGATAGTGAATTTTATGAGTTAGCCGCCGAGATGACCAATCTTTATTCTGTACAGAAAACCGGCTCAAGTTTGGGTACAACAGCCTCTGAAATAAGAAGGTTCATAGGTATTCATATAGCGATGAGTGCTTTTAAATTCCCAAGGTATCGCATGTACTGGGGTAGTCGGACTCGGATACCTCTAATAGCAGACGCCATGAACTTCAATAGGTTTTCGCGTCTCCGAAATTTGTTTCATCTGGTAGATATCCTCTCTAAAGACCCGGAGAACACCGATCGCGTATGGAAGGTTCGTCCGGTTATAGACCGGGTCCTGAAAAAGACAGAAAGCATCGTACCTTCTGAGTATGTATCAGTCGACGAGCAAATGGTGCCGTACACCGGTGCATTGGACATAAAACAGTATATCAGGGGGAAGCCAACACCGTGGGGCATAAAAATCTTTATGCTTTGTAACAGTAACGGCATCATACTCACTTTTGATGTTTACCAGGGTAAGAAAACTATCCTGACGGAAGAGCAGAAGCAGTTCGGACTGGGACCTGGAATGGTACTAGCTCTTGCTGGTCGCGTCCAGCTTCGCCCGCATACGAAAATATTCTTTGACAACTTTTTTACGAGTATTCCGCTCCTTGAAGAGCTTGAACGGAAAAGTATGTATGGCACCGGCACGATCAGAGCGAATAGAGTTCTTGGCGCAAAGTTGGAATCTGATATGTCTCTGAAAAAGAAAGGAAGGGGGGCGTTCCACGAGCTAGTGAGTGGAGAAGTATGTCTGATCAAGTGGATGGACTGTAGATCGGTGATAGTCGCTTCTAACATGATTGGAAGCGGCAACGTAAAAAACGTGATGAAGTGGTGTAAGAAAACGAAGACAGAGGTACAAGTGACGCAGCCGGAAGCTATTGCGGCTTATAACCTGAGTATGGGTGGGGTTGATAAGCTTGACCAGATGGTATCCTACTATAGGACCCTCATTCGATCAAAAAAATGGACTTTGAGACTCGTATTCCATTTGATCGATCTTGCTGTAGTCAACAGTTGGCTTGAATATGTCGAGATTTGCAAGGCACAGAATATGAGACAAAATAACATTGTCGATTCGTTCACCTTCCGACTCGACATAGCAGAGACTCTCATTATGTCTGAAGACACTCCTAGAAGAAGAGGCCGACCCAGATCTCTTCCTTCAAGCGAAGAGGAGGAGAGTGATGAAGAAGACTCGGTTGCCGAAAATCGTAGGAAACGAAAACTCAAATTTCGTAGGCCCTGCTCCGCCGTGAAGAAAGATTCCTGTGCTCATTGGCCAGAAAAATTTGCCGCCCAAAACAGGTGTAAAAATGCCCCCTGTATCATGAAGACTAGGTTCATGTGTACCAAGTGCAACGTCCCACTTTGCCTGGAAGAATCGCGAAACTGTTTCGCACAGTTTCGACAAACCTAAAGAAACGTAAAAGGATCATTGTCAATTCAGTTTCTCGTTTTTTGTACTATATTTGAAGTCTCAGTTTTTCATTGGTTTTATACTGTATTTGAATAAATTTGGTCACACTGTCCTTGCTCAAGTACATGGTGGAAAAGAAAGAAGACGTTCAGAAAAAAATCTGAAAAAATTCCTGGTAAGTACTTATCCATCACATGGTTGACTTTCGCTACTCTCATAATTTTGACCTTCCAGGCTAAAATTCGTGACTGAAAGGGTTAAATTAATTTATTACTAAATTTATTAATTTTATTATGACATAAATTTAATTAATAGAAGAAATGATCTCTTCCCTCCTCCTTGTTCCATGAAGATGAAGTCCTGCATGTATGTTTGAATAAGGTATTTGCAAGGGTTTTACTTCTAAGGTATAAGAATTACTTACCAAATGCAATAGTATTCAGATACAACATCTTGGAAGGGAAATTTGAGTTTTAGAGTCTCATTGGAATAGAAAGGAAGTGATATTGTACTTAAATATTTACTTGAAAAAGAATAAGGCTCTTCTCCAGCGATTTAAAGTTGGGAGTTTCTTGAGGTCTCTCTCTTGAAATCCTGAATTTCTCTGACTTTATGTTTAATCCTTATTCACATAATAAAATAATTTTTAATTATTATTCCCCCCCCCCCCCATCCCTATCTTTTCCCTGAAAAGAAATTGCTTAATGTTGTAATATGCTTGTAGTGTTCAGTATACCTCGTGCTTATTCTAGTTAATTCTAACCTATTTTAATTGTAACTCGGGTTTTTTCAGTTCCTACTTTTATTGCCTTCTTAAAAAAGTGGAATCGGCCTATGATATCAATGGCTACGTTCGATCGTATTTGGGTGATGGTAAAGAGGCAAAGGAATTTGGAAAGCAGTTCCTCGAAAGGAGGTCAAAGTGGCGTGCTCAGAAGAGAGGCCTTGTTGATGATGGTAATATTGATGTTCCTGCCAAATCAGTCAATGCGAGTAATGAGTTCCAAGAAGTTGAGGTGAGTCAGGTTTCTATCTATTTACGATTTAAAATAAGCGCTCTTTATTTTTTTAAATTAAATACCAAATAAATATTTTTTGTTCATTTTCTTTTCCTTTAAAACTGAAAGTTTTTTTTTATATTGAATATCTGTATTTTAAAGATATACAAGCAAGGATTTTTTTCGCTGGTAACCGGCAGTTTTTCCTGCTTCTTTTCTTGATTTTCTCTATTCTTTCTTTTAAATAATAATAAAAAAGAGAAATATAAATATCTTAATGATTTGATTATTATTTATTCCCGTGGGTTTAGACTTCCCTGCTAAACCCTAAACAAATTATTGTGTATGATTATAGGCGTACCGCCGTCTTAATTGGCTAAAAATGAAAACAGTTTGCACTGCAAGTGGTCTTGCGTGCTTTATGTATTTACAGTTTTTTGTTGTATCTTTGTTATTCTGTTACACTTTGCGGCCAAGTGTATCCTATTTGGTTAAAAGCCATTGCATAGTAACTTCCTAGTTGTTTATATTATAATTCATTACGATCAGTCAGACAAATTCTTACTAATACTCCCCTGTCCATGTTACAACTTTTTTCGTACGTTTGTGCTATAAAAACGTGCGTTTACAAATAACTTTAAACATTTGTTAAAATTTCTTCATTAAAACTTTTGTTAGAATTTCATTAATTGGAGAAAAACATAATATAAAAATTTTGCTACTAAGGATGAGGAGTAGAAAGACGCAAAGGACTTTCACCCACTTGATGGCGCTGGACTGCATTGGCAATAATCTTGTATCAGAAGATAAAAATTTGATTTTTTTGCTAATTGTATTGGTAATTGATAATTGAAATTCTATTTAGTGTTTTAATTGTTGGCCGCTAATTTACACTGTCAGCTTTTTCATCATCTTTTTCTTTTTCTTTTCTCAGTCATCCAAGGGCTCATACGCACTACAAATTTATTTATCACACCACGATATCTGCCCACAAGATAGGAGGAATTTCCTCAATCTCCTCCCTCCTCCCTCCCTAATTAAAAATTAGTGGCATTAAAATGAATTTTTACACTCTCTCTTTAATATTCGCAACCAATGAACAAGAGAAATAGTCATACTATTACTATATATTCTTACAACAAGGTACAAGTGACAAAAGGAATAAAGCCCCTTGGTTGAAAAGTGAGCTTTGATCTATTGATTTGAATCGTCTCTTGCTGGTATTGTTTCTTCTGTCCCTAGTTGTTCAACCATTTCTTCAGAAACACCTATTGCTAGATAAATAGATAGCTAGATAATACTTCATTGATAAACGATATTAAGTTTAGTTTAAGTCAAACAGTATTAAAATAAAAAATGATCACAAGCGTCATGAAAGTCAAAGATCATAACAAATGAAAGAAAGAATTAGCACCTATAAAAAAAGGCTTGTGTAAAAAAAGAAATCAAACTGAAAACTCGAAACAAAAAAAAACTAGAGCTAAAAATGCCTCACAAAGAGTGAAACAAAAAAGAAAATGGCAGAATAAATAGTGTCAATAATAATTGTGACAATACATCAACTAAAAGAGACTTGGCTCTAAATATATGAGAAGTTCACTACATAAGGAGGCAGGTTCAGAAAACAGCTTTTATTTTATAATATGCAAAATAATACTAGTTAACATATTTGTACTAGTTTAATACATTCACTGCATTTCCAGTTTTTTAAGCACATTTTACAATAATTTGTGTCGATTCTCCAAGTCTTGAAACTCGTTTATAAGACAAACACCCAAGAGTTATCTAGCTAATCTAAACTAATTTATCACTATTTTCCTATTAATATCTTTTTGGCAGATGGCAGTGATGAAGTTTGACTTATAAAGACTATTTGAAAACGGATAATTGTAGTCAAATCTATGTTTATTTTCATAGTTTTATTTTTAAAAAAATCGTACAACAGCGAAAGAAGTAATGGTAAAGGTTCTCCCGCTGGAAAATATGTTAACTAGGATTAGTTTGCATATTATGAAGTAAGAATTGTTTTCTTAACATGTCTCCTTATGTAGTGGACTTCTCATACATTTATACCGAGACTTGCAACGTTTGTTAGTCTATCGTCTGTTATGTCACCCGTGAAAAGATCTAATGTAACTTATGTTTATACGTTCTCTGGAGCACTCGCACCTCGGTCCGGGTTTTTATAATGGGTGAGATAGGGAAAGATCATACTGCTAATTATATATACTGTGTCTGTATTGAAGCAAGGTTTGGATATTGAAAGAAAATAGTGTAAACTGATATATCACGCTTTCAGCTGGATTTCGTTGATTCGCAAAGGGCATTGCACTGGGTATAAGTACACATGAAGCATGTATGTAAAACAAGTTAGTGGCTTGGAGGGACGAAAGTTAGCGCTAAGACGTCATTTGAGGGGGTCTAGAGGGACTATTCTCCTAAGTAAAATAAACAAAAAACTACGGAAACTTAATATTTTGAAATACCTTGAATTTTAGGAATTTTGGTACATATGTCTTATAGCCAACACACTCAAGTTATGTCGAGAAGTGAAGTTTGGTTCATGCTAATGAAATAAAACAAAATATTATGAAAATATAATAGTTTAGTAACAAAATTATGGAAACTGTAACAAAAAGAATTATGGAAGGAGGCCGCCCAGAGCGCATTATATTAAATACGTAACCTAAACTAACCTAACCAAAATACCAATTAAATATTTAGTTGAAATATAGCTACAATGTAGAGTCCCACCGAGCCGAAGCTAATTGGGTACTTTCCCATTATAATGACCTTTTAAAAAAATCAAGTTTTGTTATTGCTAATGAAATAAATAAAATAGGATGAATATGTAATAGTTTAAAAACAAATTTGGGCCATATATTTGCACATTAGGGGGTGGGGGTGGGGGGTAAAGCATAGCGTATATTAATTACGTAACTTAACCGAACCTAGGTACCTTTTTCTCGCCCATAAACCCCAAAAAAACAACAGTTTAAATACTGTATTAAACTGTTGCATTACTGCATTACTGTATAGCGATGTCTTGAATTAACTCTTCAAAAAGATGTTTTTCGTGACTTGTTTCCCTGTTAAGTCCCATATAATGGAAAAGTACCGCTAATTGTCTGGTATAAAAATATGGTATGAACAATAAGGGGCCGCCCAGAGTACATTATATTAAATACGTAACCTAAACTAACCTAACCAAAATAACGATTAAATATTTAATTGAAGTATAACTACAATGTAGAGTCCCACCGAGGCGAAGCCAATTGTCTGGTATAAAAACTGTGAAAACCAGTTGTTGGCTCATGTTCACGATACAAGTTCTCGAGTGTTGTGGCTATAAGACAAAAGTACCGGAATTTTAAGTAATTGCCGGTAGTAAAGACCCATTAGCCTTCAATAAATTAATTATTTGTTTAGGCTTGATTTTTTCCAGTTACTTTATATGGAAAGGGTGGTTGCAGAAACTTCCGAGAGGCTCTTTCGATCAAAAATTAAAAATTCTAGCGTCCGATTTAAGATTCGAAAGGGATCAGAAGGTAATCAGCTACTTTCCATTCCATTTTTAGTTACCCCCCCCCCCCAAAAAGACATCCAATCATAACTTTCGAGGTACCTATTTTTTTTATAATAGTCGAAAGATCAAATAATTTTGCTTTTGGAGAAAACATAAGCCCCTGGGGTAGCCAAAGTGTTGTTTAAGCAATATCTCAGGAACGGTTAAAGGTCTTAAGATAAAAATTTCAGGTCATGGTGAGTGGGATTTTGAACTAACTAAATAACACAATGCAGAGTACTACTAAAGAATGGTGCTGCTACTGTTGCTACAAATTGATGCTACTGCTATTTTCGTATTGGATACTACTACTAGCTGCAAATACTACTGCTACTTGAGAGTTCAACTACTTGCAACTGCTACTACTAGTTATAAGTGCTGCTTACTACTTGCGACTACTACTAACTGCAACTGCAACTACTACTTTCGACTACTACTAACTGCAACTACAACTACTACTTTCGACTACTACTAACTGCAACTACCACTACTACTTGCGACTACTACTAACTGCAACTACAACTTTCGACTACTACTAACTGCAACTACCACTACTACTTGCGACTACTACTAACTGCAACTACCACTACTTCTTGCGATTACTACTAACTGCAACTACCACTACTACTTGCTACTACTACTAACTGCAACTACCACTACTTCTTGCGACTACTAATAACTGCAACTACCACTACTACTTGCGACTACTAGTAACTGCAACTACCACTACTTCTTGCGACTACTACTAACTGCAACTACAACTACTACTTGAGACTACTAATAAATGCAACTACCACTACTTCTTGCGACTACTACTAACTGCAACTACCACTACTTCTTGCGACTACTACTAACTGCAACTACCACTACTTCTTGCGACTACTACTAACTGCAACTACCACTACTACTTGCGACTACTACTAACTGCAACTACCACTACTTTTTGCGACTAATACTAACTGCAACTACCACTACTACTTGCGACTACTACTTACTGCAACTACCACTACTTCTTGCGACTACTTCTAACTGCAACTACCACTACTTCTTGCGACTACTACTAACTGCAACTACCACTACTTCTTGCGACTACTACTAACTGCAACTACCACTACTTCTTGCAACTACTACTAACTGCAACTACCACTACTTCTTGCGACTACTACTAACTGCAACTACCACTACTTCTTGCGACTACTACTAACTGCAACTACCACTACTTCTTGCGACTACTACTAACTGCAACTACCACTACTTCTTGCGACTACTACTAACTGTAACTACCACTACTTCTTGCGACTACTACTAACTGCAACTACCACTACTTCTTGCGACTACTACTAACTGTAACTACCACTACTTCTTGCGACTACTCCTAACTGCAACTACCACTATTTCTTGCGACTACTACTAATTGCAACTACCACTACTTCTTGCGACTACTACTAACTGCAACTACTACTATTACTTGCGACTTCTGAGTAGGTGCATATTTTTAACCTTCCACAGAACACAATTGTAAGGCCCTGGTGTCCCGCTCAGAAATTTTAGGGATACTTGTGTACATCATTAGGCGCGGAGGCAGCAGAGTTCGAGGCACCGATGTCTTTACATACTTTAAGGCCGGTAGCCCCCTTCCCTCTTTAACATACTCATATCCTTAGAACTGACGGTAAGGTATGTTATGTAGGTGTGGAAAATTTTGCTTTAAAAAGAACTGTATTTTCGATTGATATTTCAATGATAAAAACCTACCTGTTTGGGAAAACCAAAATCTTTCTTCAGAAGTTAGGATGGCAAAATATTAAAGTCATATTGGAAATATTAAAACACATTGAATTGCCATATTCAACTTAATAGTGTTGTCCAGAAAACTGTTCAGGAAATAGTCTGGACACAGTTCAGATATATAAAGATTTTAACGATTCCGTTTCTGAAAAATAAAATGGATCTTTTCTGTTTATTTCAACTATTCTAGCCCCAGGGAATTTTTTCGCTCTTGGAAACATGATGGACTAGACCCGTTGTTGGCATGATGTACTGCTACTGAGGCACATGTGGCTATTTGGCTGCTTTATTGCGGCTCAGGTACAAATTTCCGCAAACAGATGCTCAAGATATTGGTTGTTTCCCGACTGTGTTACAAATGGTACAGGGAGAGCCTGTGTTTTTCATCGTAAAACGAACTTCCCAGCTAACCCTAAACAAATTATTGTGTATGATTATAGGCGTATCGCCGTCTTAATTGGCTACAATGTACAATCTTGCGAGCGGGAACTTTCCTTGGGGGAGTTTTCCTTGGGGAAATTGCTATGAATGGGGAGGTGTGTCCTCCCCATAAAAATCCACTTTAAAAAGGATTTTTTAGTTTTGTGTTCTGTTAAGGCCAGCTTTAAAGAAAGTGATTATGTTATAGACAAACCGTAACAAGATTATAGGCGTATCGCCGTCTTAATTGGCTAAAAATGAAAACAGTTTGCGCTGCAAGTGGTCTTGCGTGCTTTATGTATTTACAGTTTTTTGTTGTATCTTTGTTATTCTGTTACACTTGGCGGCCAAGCGTATCCTAAATGATTAAAAGTCAATGCATAGTAACTTCGTAATAGTTTATATTGTAATTCATTTCGATCAATCAGGCAAATTCTCACTAATGTTTCCCTGTCCTTGTTACAGCTTTTTTTTCGTACGTTTGTGCTACGACAACGTGCGTTTACAAATAACTTTAAACATTTGTTAAAATTTCTTCATTAAAACTTTTGTTAGAATTTCATTAATTGTAGAAAAATATAATATAAACATTTTGCTACTAAGGATGAGGAGTAGAAAGACGCACAGGACTTTAACTCACTTGATGGCACTGGACTGCATTGGCAATAATCTTGTATCAGAAGATAAAAATTTGATTCTTTTGCTAATTGTTTTTGTAATTGAAAATTGAAATTTAATTTAGTGTTTTAATTGTTTGCCGCTAATTTGTTGTCCACTAATTTACACTATCAGCTTTTTCATCATCTTTTCCTTCTTCTTTTCTCAGTCGTCCAAGGGCTCATATGCACTACAAATTTATTTATCACACCACCATATCTGCCCACAAGATAGGAGGAATTTCCTCTTTTGGTAGGAGAAAATACCTCCTCCTTCCCTAATTAAAAAGTGGTGGCATTAAAATAAAGGTTTACACTCTCTCTTTGAAATTTATAACCCTTGTGCAAGAGAAGTAATCAAACTATATATTCTTACAACAAGGTATAAGTGATAAAAGGAATAAAGCCCCTTGGCTGAAAAGTGAGCTTTGATCTATTGATTTGAATCGTTTGTTACTTGTATTGTTTCTTCTGTCCCTAGTTGGTCAACCGTTTCTTCAAAAACACCAATTGCTAGATAAATAGATAGCTAGATAATACTTTATTGATAAACGATATTAAGTTTAGTTTAAGTCAAATAGTTTTAAAATAAAAATATGATCACAAGCGTCAGGAAAGTAAAAAATCATAACAAATAAAAGAAAGAATTAGCAACTTTAAAAAAAGGCTTGTGTAAAAAAGAAATCAAACTGAAAACTCGAAACAAAAAAAGAACTGGGGCTGAAAATGCGTCACAAAGAGTGAAACAAAAATGGAAATGGCAGAAATAAATAGGGTCAACAATAATTGTGACAATGAGACTACAATAATCAACTAAAAGAGACTTGGCTGTAAATGTATGAGCAGTTCACTACATAAGGAGGCATGTTCAGAAAACAGCTCTTGCTTCATAATATGCAGAATAATATTATTTAACATATTTTACTGGGGGAGAACCTTCATCTTCACTTCTTTCACTGTATTTCCAGTTTTTCAAGTACATTTTACAATAATTTGTGTCAATTCTCTAAGTCTTGAAAATCGTTTATAAAACAAACACCCAAGAGTCATCTAGCTAATCTAAACTAATTTGTCACTATTGGCCAATAAATATCTTTTTGTTAGATGACAGTGATGGCGTTTGACTCATATATAGACTATTTGAAAACGGATAATTGTAGTCAAATCTATGTTTATTTTCATAGTTGTGTTTAAAAAAAGATCGCAAAACAGTGAAAGAAGTAATGGTAAAGGTTTTCCCGCTTTAAAATATGTTAACTAGGATTAGTTTGCATATTATGAAGTAAGAATTGTTTTCTTAACATGTCTCCTTATGTAGTGGACTGCTCATACATTTATACCGAGACTTGCAACGTTTGGTAGTCCATTGTCTGTTATGTCACTTAATATGCCTGTTCTTTATCCTTTATCTGATTTTCTCCTTAATTAAAAGCATTCACGGCTGTAAAGGCTGAATTAGGTAATATGGAGAACATCTTAATCGAATTAGTTGCTAATATAGCGTTAGGTCCAAAGTAAATGGCGGTTTAATTTTTGTGATTTTTTGGCATCAGTACTAATAACTTAGGGCTTGATATGCCATTCGTCCATCATTTATCCACCTAGAAATTCTTGAATATTTGAAGCTTGCTTTTTTATTGGATTAAATTGATTTTTCAGAACACGTGCGCATGCGTACTTATTCCTTTAGATGGCCTTAAGGTCCATGATCTTGTTGCTGTTTGTCTATTGTTTGTGTTTTTAGTGGTGCTTTATGTATTGGATATTTATGAAATGCACAAAGACCTTGGAATTAAATGTGCCAGGAAGAATTTGAGTGACTCGAAGGTGAATTAAATGACAATTGTATCTTAATTTGTACAGTCGTTACGTTTTCCCATCGATTGGTAATACAAGCGTTCTTCGAACTGGTTGTACTTATACATTCTTTAGAAACGGAAAAAATTGGGAATTTTTACTTTCATTATTATTTTTTATAAGCAGTCATACAAAAAAAAAATCATCCACAATTCAGTATAATCAAGGCTAATAAAGACATAGGTATTATGTGAAGATAATACAGCAACTTAAAAGGAAGAACAAAAAAGCTGCTGGCTCAGTATTAAAGCCCAAGGATGGCTTAGCTGTAATAACTGGGCATTATAAACAGATATTTGTTTTTTAAAGGAAGGATCAACCATTTGATGTCAAAAAGAACAAAAAGGGATGTTACTTTCCTCTATTTTGTATTAAAAAGTATGGTTTAAATCTTTTTATATGTTTTTTCGACGTATTTTCGCAAGTTAATCACATGTCAGAAAGGAAATTAAATAACTCCGTCTCTTTTTATCTGTTGTTGTTTTGCTAATTTTTGAGCAAGTGAAAGGAAGGCAAATTTGGCGAGTTCCAAATTGTTTTGACAACTAACCCCTCTATATCCCGGTCCTGGTATACTTCCTCGCAAAACAATATTTCGAATACAGCTACGAATCAACCGCTACGTTCAGCAGAACACGCTGCGGGAAAAAACAGGAAGTTTTGAAAATATTCTGTAAAAGGGAAGAAAACTGAGCGAAGTTTGGCTTGTTCGAATTGTTAGATGTTTTTAGAAAACTGTGGTCAAAGAGTATGGGTAAATTACTAGAGTAGAAACTGGCGCTAGAATCTACAAGAAAAATCCACTTTTTAGTGCAGTAATAATGCTAAATTAGAGTAGCAATAAATTTTCGATCTTAGTTTCCGAAAAAAACAACTGCGGAGTCTAAAAAATAACAAGAGACGCCAAAGGTTAAGTAGTTTGGGTGTTTTTTTTTTTGTTTTTTTTTAACAATCGTACGAGCTCCCAGTCCTATAGGTTTTCAGTTCTGTAACTTGTTTCCGTCAACCAACCAGACTGTACATATGAAGAGGGGTTGCCTTGACACAGATTGATGCTCTAGAGTTCAGTGGAGATCCATACCCAAGTCTAGGTATGCATGTGAACGCTGCTTAAGCTAATATTTTTTTCTATCGGATGATCGATTTGGATTAAAAGTAAACTCATCAGTGTATCTTTTTTTTTAACCTTTTGCATTTTATATTTTAAGGTTAAACCAATTCTGCTTTTGAACACCTCAAATCTATTCCCAAGCTAATATGTGGTTTGCTTCCTGTATTCTCTTCATTTTGGTTCTTTCTAGGGATTCGGTCCTTGGGTCCACCCAAAGGACATACATATCGCAATCCTTTTATATTACCTTTCCAAGATGTACTTTTTATTGTTCGCTGTTATGTCCATTGTGAATTTTAAACACTGATTGAAAACTTATCTACATGCATTAAAAGCGAAACTATTGGAAAATGTCGGAAAAGTGGAAATGTCGATCTAAGGTACACCATGTCTTTAAATCTTATAAATATTTAGTAAAGCATTCTGGTATTATGAAGAAGATACCCGACTTCTGAACTTGGTCCAAGGGAGTTAAAAGAAGGTGCAGGGGTCATCTCAGATGCCGAAAAACTTATTTTTTATTCCTTTTTTTCTGAAAAATATTTTTTGTCTTTTTGTACAATCTTTTATTGCCAAAAAAACAATATAAAACAGAATTTTCTATGGTTCATTTACTGGTACTCTTGACCAGAAAGGTGAAGCGTAACTAGAACCTGGCAATAGTAGCTATTTTCTTCGCGAAATCTGTATTCTTGTAAATCATCCATTTCGTTTGAAGCATGGGTACCACCAGAGAGGGGCAATGACTCCCTTGGGAAACAAGAGCATATTTTCCTGAATGATCAAAAGAGAAAAATTAGAAAATACTCCTAATTATATCCTGGTAGGGACAAAACTCCTGATAGTATTTGTCTGTCCCCCACAACTAGAAACATTCATGGTGAGGCTTTTGATTTAAAGTCGAAACTGTATCAGATGTTCATGTTTACTGATTTTTTGTCTCCTTTTTGGGAGTAAAATATGCATTGATGAAGTTCATTAGTCCTATAAATTGATTTCTTCTATGAGTTCTGAATACGTGCAAATATCGATTTTTTTCTTTTTGTTTTTTAGAGGCATTATTGTTTGGAAAATTACATCCTCTAATTGTGCTTTGTAATCCTAAATGCAACGAAAAATTCATGGCCCCTTGTTATTCTCATTTTTTTGAGTAATTAATGCAGTTTCTAAAAGTTACATTTCCGAAAATGCTTCCTTCAAAATATGAATAAATACCAAACAAAGCTATAAATTAAAAATCGTTGTTGAGAATTTGCTCCAAATTCACATGGAAGACTAAAAAGAGAAGTAACGTCTATTTGGAAGAAATAGCCTTGGTCTCAAGTTGCCACTCCAATTGCAGTTTATTAACCTCAATACAATACAAAACTAATAAGCCCTATTTGTATTTTACATTTTTATGTAAAATTTACATTTTGGTGTTATCCAGTTAAAGTTTAAACATCAGCATGTTTTGTGAACATTCTAGATTACCATTCAAGATTACCTACATACCAACACTCAACAAATTTTTAATGCCTCGCATATTCAACAAATTTTTTTACCTACATTCAACAAATTTTTTAATGCCTCGCATATGATACACTTTCAAGATTACCTACATGCCAACAAAAGAGTTTTGCCTGGATTAAGTATAAACAGGTGTTCGGATCCTGGTGTTGCTAATTATTTGTTTTAAGGGGGGGCAGCGTTGCGACTGTAAGCTCAGTCAGAGTCGACCCAGCTCCAAATAGATACCTGGAGAAATTTAAGGGAAAAAGCAAGGGAAGTGTCGGATGATTTTCCCCAATCACGCATAGCCCAAAGCAGAGTCAAGAGGCCAGATCCTGCGTTACGTGGACCATTGGTCTTCATACGAAAAAATGGACCTTTTAAGAAAAAGAAAACATCACTGTGTGGAGCAATTTGTCACTGTAATTTGTGTAATAGTTTATACTGGGATCTTCTGTCTGATTAGTGTTTAACCGAAGAGAAAAAAAGAGACTATTCAATAGTTTCGTAAAAGTGTCCTGATTTCATTGCTTCACGTTTGTGACATATTTTCATAAGCCAATTAAATTATGATCTCAAAAGTATGTAAAAAAAGGAGGTCGAATAATCCTGTGTAATGGAATCAATTTCCAATACCCCAAAAATTTTCCAAGTAAAAATGCCCAGAATATAAACCCAAATAATTTAAGTAACAATTAATTGTCAAATTTAAAAAGTAGCGAAGCATTGTATTACAATTGTAACAATAAATCTTAGGTTTGAAATTTGCATAAAATGTGTCAAAAATTGTATAAATTAATTATAATGAAATACAATGTTAAACTTTGTATCAAGTAAAAAATTGTATCACGCTAGGAAGAATTCCAAAGTGAAGTTTCAAAGAGTTATAAATCCTAGCAAAAGTAATTAAAATCGAGTAGCTGATTGGGACAGCATTGCCCAATAGTAATAGAAGACAAAAATTTGAACCAATAATATAGTGCACTCTTTAGTAACACCCGTATGTAACCTTCGGCAAAAATCTGAGAGGATAGTATTTTCGAACTTAGCAATTTGGAGTCAGTCTTTTTGGAGCAGTCTTATTGTGTCAGTCTTAATTTTGGAATCTTATGACAGTCTTATTTCGGAATGAGTCTTATCTAGTCAGTCGATTGTCAGTTCAGAACAATAGTATTGAACCAGTGACCAGTTTTAACTTAGTGCCATTTACTGCAAATATTTTGATATACCGAGCTCTGTTCCAGTTCTGTGAGTAATAAATGCATCATCTTCTTATTTTATTCTCTTTATGCTAGTATTTCTTGAGATAGTTTGTCCTTGTGGCTCCACTCGCTTCCAAGGGAAAATGAATCCATTCAATCTGATTTCGACTCAGTATGTGCGTTAATGAGAGCTCCCTATTTGTACAGTTAAATTAAGCTCCCTACACACGAAGTTCCGCCTCCACTTAGGTATGCCACTCGCGAACCATCAGTTTAGAGTTTAACTAATTTCCCCCAGTGAATTAATTAATTGAAATTTCCCATATGAGGAAACATCCGAAAATATATGAATAAATAACTTTTTCATAAACCCCCCCATTAGAATTGGCGCAGCCTGTAGGATTTCGAACTTAGCAATTTGGAGTCAGTCTTTTTGGAGCAGTCTTATTGTGTCAGTTTTAATTTTGGAATCTTATGACAGTCTTATTTCGGAATGAGTCTTATCTAGTCAGTCGATTGTCAGTTCAGAACAATAGTATTGAACCAGTGACCAGTTTTAACTTAGTGCCATTTACTGCAAATATTTTGATATACCGAGCTCTGTTCCAGTTCTGTGAGTAATAAATGCATCATCTTCTTATTTTATTCTCTTTATTCTAGTATTTCTCGAGATAGTTTGTCCTTGTGGCTCCACTCGCTTCCAAGGGAAAATGAATCCATTCAATCTGATTTCGACTCAGTATGTGCGTTAATGAGAGCTCCCCATTTGTACAGTTAAATTAAGCTCCCTACACACGAAGTTCCGCCTCCACTTAGGTATGCCACTCGCGAACCATCAGTTTAGAGTTTAACTAATTTCCCCCATTGAATTAATTAATTGAAATTTTCCATATGAGGAAACATCCGAAAATATATGAATAAATAACTTTTTTTTATAAACCCCCCCATTACAATTGGCGCAGCCTGTTTAAAGGAGCAAAAACACAAGGACAACATTGAAAAAAAATTGTTGAGAAATATTACGCATAGGAAAAGTGTGCATGCATTAAAGTACTATTTTTTCCGCATGCTTTGAAGTTTCATATTTTTTGCATGCTTTGAAGTGTCATAATTTGTGCATGTTTTGAAGTACAATATTTTGTTAAACCTAAATCCCCCGAAAATAGTAGCAAAAAAAATACATATAGTTAAGAAGTATCAAATTTAAATAGTATCAAAACAAATAAAACCAGTACCGAATTTTAACCCATCAAAAAAAACAAATCAATATGTCGTTGGATCAAAACGCACAATTATTAAAGCAAAAAATTATTGCCAAAACAGTGGAAATTTCAATGTCACTACCCCCATATAACGGAGATTCGGATGTAGATTAAGTTATTATCCAATTAAATCAATTTGTGGAAGTAACTCAAACAGACTTAAAATCATTAGTTGGCATGTTGTTAATAAGACTTAAGGGGCAAGCACTAACATTCTTGAAACAGATAGAAAATACAATAGGGGAAGATAACAACCTTCCAGTAAACTCAATAGAAAAACTGCTAAAAGCTTTCCAAGAAAGATTCGTAGAAACTAGTTCAACACACAAACTAAAGCACGGAACCGTATGTCTCGACGAAACCCAAAATGTTAGGGAATATCTGCACAGAGTAATAATATCTATTGAAGCTAAATACGGGAAAGAATCTGGTTTTTTATATAATAAAATTGTACTAAATGCTTTCATGCAAGGATTGAGCCCCAAACTATACCGAATGTTAATATCAAAAAATATTCAAACATTAGAGCTAGCAGTTCAGGAAGTAGAGAGAATGATTGAAATTGACTCGATTGGGGCATACCACAATAAATAAAAAATAAACAGTATAGAAAATTCAAATCCGGGACAATCACAAGGAACGTCCCCAGGATTCTTTTCGAGAAACAATTCACCTAGACCAAACCAAAATAGATCTCCAACCCCTACCAGGCAAAAAACGGTGCGTTTTGTACCCACAAATACGACAAACTACGTAAACAACCCCTCAATTATATGCTATGCATGTAATAAACAAGGACATATCGCCAGGGAATGCCGTACAAAAAACAACTATACACCAGCAACCCCCAGTTTTAACAACCGTTTGTTCAGGAGAACAAACATAAATGCTAATGGGTCAGGAAGTTATAGAAATAGCCCCCCATGCCTCCCACAATTCCGGAACCCCTACCAACAAGGACTTGCATACTCAAATCCTTCCCTCAACCGGCAAAATAATTATCGGTTCCCCAACCCAAATACGCGACAACACATGTACCAATATAATTCACGGACAATGTATCCGACTACATTTAACAGGAATACGAGCGATGACAGAAGATATTTTTTTCCAATGGGAAATGAAAGAAATCTTTCGGGAAACGAAATAAACTTTTCGTCAATACAAAATGAACAAATGCCGCGAGCCGTCGGCACAAGAAACTTTAACCCACGCAATAATACGTGGCAACCAAGACAATCAAATGTCAATCAACTCGGAACTTCAATTGCCAGTGAACTCAATTCACTTCCCTCCGAACCCCAATGTCAAACACCCACTTATCAGATAAATGCACAGGGAAACGAATTAGGTCCCCAAGAAAATTAACTGGGACCCTGGAGGACAGTATTTTTCATAGTTCCCTTCCAGTAATTGTACCTTCCTTAAGTGATAATAATGACATATTACCAATATTAAATAATTTTGGTGTTGCAAGTATTAATTTTAAAGCGTTAATAGACTCCGGTGCATCAGTTAACATAATAAATTTGAATGTATTTAATAGACTACCAGTATATATTAAGCGACGGAAAAACTTCAATATTCCCAGTTTAACAAGCGTCACAGGTCATAGGCTGGAAGCTATAGGCTCCATACGTTTAAATGTGACAAAAGATAATAGAATTTTTCCTACAGACTTCATAATCTGCAAAAATTTCTCATATGAGGCTATAATTGTCGCTAATTTTCTAAAATCTAATAAAGTGTTATTAGATATAGCAAATAACAGACTCGTATATCCATACGATCCTATTCTCCAACGCGTGGAGAGATGGGGTACAGAGGACAATAGAATAAAGTCTTTTGTGCACCATCTCTCGTCTGGTGGGAGAAGATCAAGCAGCAAATGGATCCATTCAGTAAAAGCAAAAATAGGGAAAATGCAGGAGTATAAACAAACAGAGATAAAGAAAATAGCTGAATTGTGGAATGAAACAATAAATCCAAATACCGTGGTAAGGGAACAGAACTCGAAGTCACCCTTAAAATCATCCCCAAACATAGAAAACCTCACGCAATCAAGTGCTACTATTAATTTAATGGAAAATTGCTCAGAAGAAAAATATTATGGATTTACGGTGCATAAAACAAAAATCCCCCCAAAAACTATGCAAAGAGTAAAAATCTCACAAATGGTCATTCCTGTAAATGACAATTCCGAAACTTGGTTCGCATCCCCGTGTAAATAAATTCTAGAAAATCTGTTTTGTGAAGAACAGATTATTTCATATGAAAAAGGCGAAGGTTTTATTTGGTTAACTAACACACATGAAAACGATATGATTACATTAAAAAAAGGAACATGTCTCGTTGAAATACAAGTGATTTCTGAACACGAGCTAAACAAATGGAAAAATTCTAAAGAAAGCTTAGTTAATAGTATCGGTGTTAGCAACCCAAAGAATAGATACCCCCTAACAAGACCCCAATTTTTGGAAAAATTTAAATTAGATCATATCAAAGATACGCAATTAAAAGAAAAATTATGTGAATTGCTCTGGGATTTTAGAGATATATTTTCTACATGCGAAGAAGATATTGGATTGATACCTTTCTATGAACATACTATCCAAACTACAGGTTTGCCTGTAGCTAAACAGCCCTATCGTATCCCTTATCCTTATAAGGATTGGTTAAAAAATAAAATCCGCGAATTAGAAAGAAACAATATTATATGGCCAAGTACAAGCCCGTATTCAGCCCCCGTTATACTCGTGCCAAAAAAGAACAAGGACCTTAGACTTGTAGTAGATTATAGAGCCTTAAATAAGCAGGTAGTTAGTGACAAATTTCCCCTGCCCCGAATTGACGAAATCCTAGAGTCCATTTCAACCAAAAATAAAATTTTTAAATCTCTTGACCTCACGCAAGGTTATCATCAAGTTAAGATAGCAGATAATGACGTCTATAAAACGGCCTTTTCAACGACGGAGTGCGGTTCTTATGAATATTTGAGAGTACCTTTGGACTCAAAACCAGTTCAAGTGGATTATGTAGACCTCTGTTAAAGTTGTTACGAGGTATAGAAAATATTATTCATGTCGTGGATGATTGAATTTGTGTGGGAGAAACATCAGAAGATCACATGAATACACTAGCCAAAGTTTTGAAAGATTCAGAGAGGGTAATCTGAAATGTAGAACTGAAAAAGTAAATTCATTTCAATCCGAAATAAAATTCTTGGGAATGATAGTGACCCAAGGTCAAATATCACAAGACCCTGAGAAGATAAAATGTGTAGAAAACCTCAAGCCGCCAAAAACTATGAAACAATTAAGAGGTATTATTGGCTAAACCAGTTATTTTAGAAAATTTATACGCAACGACGCCCAAATCGCAAAACCCCTGACAGATCTAACTAAAGGGACTTCCCAAAATATTACCTGGTCGCAGGAAGCTCAAACTTCCTTAGACACTCTCAAGAAAGCTCTTACTTCTGAACCAATATTAGCGTTACCAGACTTTGAAAAAGGAATGTTTGTAGTTACCACTGATGCTTCAGGTCTAGGCATCGGTGCAATCCTTTCCCAATTAATCCCCGTGGAAAACCACCCCGAATCCCCGCAAGAACCCCCTCGGTTTATAGAGAAAGTCATATGCTATTCAAGCAGAACTCTATCAAAGGCGAAAGTAGTTATTCAGCAACGCAATTGGAGCTACTCTCTATAATTTACTATTTAGATAAATTGAGACATTATTTAGTAGGACGAAAATTTAAACTACGCTCGGACCATAAAAGCTTACAATACCTGAGCACATTCAAAATCCAACCGGAATTTTAGCAAGATGGATAATGAAAATCCAAGACCTGGATTACGAACTTGAACATGTGACAGGTAAACAAAATGCCCCTTGCGATTACCTGAGTAGATACCCTGAGAATAACCCGTCAGACGATGAAACTAAACAAGTAAATGCCATTAAACCCAGTAAACGAAAACACAAGAAGAATAAACCAAAAATCCTAACAAAAGAAAACGAAATTAATCGTAGCCCCTTATCCCTAGGTAACATTAAAAGAAACCAATTTAAGGATGAAATGTGTTTGACTCTCATTAATTATTTTGTGAATTCTGATACTCTCCCCGATAAGTTCAAAGCCCTAAGAAGGGAAATAGACAATTTTTATTATGACTTGGACGAATAAATCCTCTGCAGGATAGTAACGGATGAAACGAGTAAAAATCAAACGTTAATAATCCCAGTATTCCCCCTAAACTTAATAATATCCGCCTTCGAATATTTCCATTCTGATATAGGTGGACACTTAGGAACGGCTAAAACCTTTCATAAGTTAAAACAATACTTTTATGTTCCGTCGGCATTAACAAAACTTGATGATTTTATAAATACATGTGAAGCGTGTAATTTAAGGAAAAATCCCCAAACGTACCCTAATCCCCCGATGGAAAGAGTGCCAGTAGCAAGGTTTCTTTCGATATCGTTTCATTCGACCTATATGGTACGAGTGGAGGACAACCTGTTTCTAATAGAAATCATACTTGCGTTCTCTCAGTGATAGACCATTTTACCGGCTTCACTTTTGCCAAAGCACTGAAAAATCAAGGCGCATATGCCACAAGCAAAGCGTTAGCAAAAATATTTTTAAAATTTGGCGTTCCTCGCCAGGTTATTAGTGACAACGGAACTAATTTCGTTTCCAAAGTAACGAAAGATTTAATGAGTTTCCTTAAAATAGAGAAATTAGTAACCTCTCCTTACCATCCCCAAGCTAATGGAAAGATTGAAAATAGACACAAAGTATTTTCCAATGTCTTGAGTATTTATTCAAAAGACAATCGAAACGATCGGGATCTGTATCTACCTTATTTAACCAATGTAATTAATATCGCTTATTCAGAGACGGCTAAAGATAGTCCATTTTTTCTTTTATTCGGACGCGATTTTAAAATACCTTATCAGGAGATTGTAGATTCCAGAGAATATTACAATAATACAGAGGACTACAAACAAGATTTTATAAATAGGATGAGAAAAACCTATTAAATGGTTAGACAAGAGTTGGAAAAATGTAAGATCAACCAAGAGTTGAGAAACGAGTCCAAAATCAAAGGGAATATAAATTTTAAAGTAGGCGACTGTGTCTATCTAAAAAAGAAGCTAAGCTGGAAGGCAAAAACTTTCCAATAAATATTCGGGACCCTACAGAATAATAAAAAAATGTGACAACGATTTTACTTTTAAAATGATAAATCCAGAAAACGGGAGAACATACAAAGCACATGTTAGCCGTATGAAAGGTGCCAAATACCCAGTTAGGTGGGCGCCCAAACCCTCATCTTCAGATTCATCAAATGCGGAAAACAAATTTCCCAAATTGAGACTAGCCGAATTAAAACCCTTTAATTTCAAACAAAACTACTTTAAGAACCATAGCAAAGAGGAAGATTTTGAAGAATTTTTGGCCATGAAAAACCTAGTCATCCCTAAAAGAAAAACCCTTGTACCCATGCCTGCAAGAACCCCAAAAAGCACAGACAGTTCATCCACAGAAAGCACGGAGCAAGAATTAGACTATACGCTGTCACCGAAAACCCAATCTTTTCCAGATAGAATTTCAACCCCATGTCCCCCCAAAAGATTTCCTGATGACATGGTATCCCCAGCAACCCCGATAGAAAGACCCCTATCGCTACAGGAGGAATTAAACAGAGCTGTGGAAACCCCGGGTGCAACAATAAGGAAAACTCCACCCAAGCATACAAATAAAGGAAATACAAAACGTTTAAGAGAAGCCATGGACATGATAAATTATCCAATTACAACAAGGCAAAGCACCTTGCCCTGGACCCAGGAACATCCTGAAGATGAAAATCTAGGACAATACCACCACATAACGGTATCTAAAGTAAAACCCAAGGAATCACACTCCTGGAAACAGACCATGCTACGAAATACACCTCACCCCCCGGAAGATATGGCATTCAAGCAATGGAGACATTCTCCAAAAGTATTTGACTCCTCCCAGAGCTCCCAAGAATCTTTTAACTCCCCCGAAACAGGACGTCAGCATGAGGAAATGGAAAATAAGCCCTATACCTCAAGAGGAGACGAAATATATGAAGCAAGGGCAGGAGATACCCCTAAATCGCAAAGGACCGCCCCCGAAAGCCCAAATAATGAATCTTCAGAGACTAGCTCTAATGAGTCCGACGATGACTCAGATCCTGACCACCCCCAGGATGCACCAAAACAAAAACCGGCTTCTGCCGCGGCCCATGCGAAAGCCGCAGAATTAAAAGGTCAAAAATTCCTACTAAAACAGTATAAGAAGTTTGATCTGATCTCTATGGGAAAATCAAAAAAGAATAAAACACAAGAAGGCGAACAGGAAGTTACCACCAAATCTAGAATAATAAGTAAAAAACCAGACAAATGGAAATACGTCTAGAAATCAGGTATTAGGGTATCCGATATCTAACCCAAAAACCCATACGGTAACATAAAATCGAAATGAGAAACTTGAAAAAAAAACCTTAACAAAAGTATATAAATAAAACACTTCAACAAAAGCTACCCGTAAAAGGTCAAAAGAAGTTAATAATTAATTTTTCCAGATGAATTGTATCGAGCCGGGATTCGATTCGATAAAAAAAATCCTTGAAGATAGAAGAAGAACGAATATTGTACAACCCATCCTCCAAAAGACAAAATAAAACACCTAGTGCCATCCCATTACAGACAACAAATATGGACCAGCTATTACAAGTACGATCTAAATATCTACACGCTTCAGCACAATTAACAACAGAGAGATTGAGAATCGAAAATATGATGGAGGCTACGCTTAAATCCCTTAGAGAAATTAAGGTTTCTCAGGAAGAAATGAACAAAAAATTAAGCGAAGTCCTAGTAACCAAACAAATGGATAAATCACTTGAAGCCCAATTTAGGGAAATCAAAGAGAGGATCGCAAAAATCCATACTGAAATAGAATCAATAAGTGACGCCACGATCTTTAAGGGATATCGTCCCAACAAGGCCATCAAATTACAAGTTTTATACGATAAAATGCAAGAAATTGGCAAAAACATGCAAGAGTATAGAAAAAATACTGTGCTATCCGCAACAATATCCATGCAAGAACCCTTAGCTCCTGAACGAGTAAAGATTTTAGGATTACGACATACATACGACAACTTAAAAGCTCAAAAAGAAATAATTAAGCTCCAACAAGACACTCTAGAGAAGCAACTGAAAGAAAACCGAGTCGAAATAGCCAGAGAATTACAAAGACAAAAAGAATTTTGCTCAAACCTAGAGATGATGGTAGCAACGTATTTTACGGTTGAAATTAATCTACCCCACAACCCCCATTTTGGAAGTATTCTTGCTAATAACGAAGGGCCACGTTCGACGCATTCACAAACCGCGTATTTTGAAATTCCAAACCAGGCCCCGTGTCAATACATCAAACTCCAAGTAGAAGCTATTCAACAGAATCCTCCGACGGACAGTAATGTAATTATGAGGACCCAGTACCTCAATGCCAGAACAAATGTTAGGCCCGTTGTAACATCTCCCCAAAGTTCCCCAGAAGTATCTGCATCACAAGGAACGCCCAAAACAAAACTATCGTCAGATGGTACGGAAGTTTAAGGAATATCAATCATGGAAATAATTGAACATAAAGAAAAAGGGGAGGTAAAAAATTCTTTTATTGATAAATGAAAAAAAAAATATTTTTTCTTACAAGTTCAAAATAAGCGCATCACTTCGCCTCATAGAATATAGCGCATAGCGACAAAATTTGATGAACAGACTTATAATTCCAGCGAAAACTCGTTAAACTAGATAACTATATTTCTGCTAGAAGAATATAGTAGTTCCCTAACTTTATTTCCTCCTTTACGGGTAAATTGAGGAGATTAGGTAGCAAGTATTCATAGATACATATATATATATATATATATATATATATATATATATATATATATATATATATATATATATATATATATATATATATATATATATATATATATATATATATATATAGAAATAGTGAAGATGAAATAATAAAGGTAGCTCAGAATGTTGCACCTTGACTCCATGGTGAAAAGTCTATTCAACAAGAACAAATATCTTAGAAGTAACATCCTAGCATGGTAAAAGTTCACTAAATAAACTATTCGTTAAATATCCAAAAAAAAACGACAATAAAGTTGAAATTACTCCGGTAAATTACCCACCGTATATTTTTTATCCCCCTCCCTCTCAATTTCGAAAATATTAATTAAGTATGATCTAATTAACAAGTGCATTTTTTCTAGTGTTTCCCCCGCCCCTGTAGCCTCAATATGTCCTTAGAAGAAGAATATCATTAGATAATTGGCGCAAAACAAAAATAATAGTAACCCTGAAAGCAAATAACAAATCATATTCAGAAACTGACCACTTAAAAAAAAGGCCACTGAAGTACTTTCACCAAATCAAATTGTAAAACTTTTAGTGCCGGTTTAGGCACGTAAATTTTGACCTTTAAAAAACGAAAGAGAAAATTTTTTCCATAGCCTAGCTAAATGCTAAATAATATATCTTCATGTTAAGTGTGTCAAGTACTTTGAATTATTTCGATAATTATAGCGTGGACAGTTTATCTGACGACTAGAGACTCCACGCTGCCCAGCAACTTCAATAGCTATTTTCGATATATTATCAATGTTCCAAAATATTGTATCAAAAATTATCAGTTAAGATAAAATTAATTCAAAAAAAGACGCATCGATTAACTTTCAATTTTGATGAGCAAATATAGGAAATGTACTTTTTCCAGGTAACTATACGACGAAAAATCGTATACCATAAATTAAGATCGTAACTAGCGGCTGTATGTGTTCTGAATAATGTGCCTAGCGCAAACTATTATGTAAACTTCCTATCATTATTCAACTATACGCAAATTTCCTTCGCGCCAGGCAAAGGAAGCATAGTCAAAAAATAACAATCATATCAATAGCTTTAGCTGAAATTGGCATAGAAAGTTCCCATTGCCACTTCCATTGTGAAATGGGCCTAGTAATTGCCTACTTTGCAAAAATCGCCACGTAGTCAGAAATAATCACACCTCAAATAAAACTATTTGCCTGAAATATTTCAAAAACTCCCGGATCGCAATTTTGAGGGGTAAATTATCAATTGCATGATATGTATAATACGCAATTACTGGAATAACTTTCCAAAAAGCTAAAAACATAAAACCAATTATTTTACTCCAAAAATATCAACCATACATCGTATTTCACGATAACGACCCGTTGTCAAACAAACTTAAACTCATTAAAGCATTATGGGCGGTAATAGACATCGCATGTCAATAGCGCGGCGGGATGGACTTGAAAAGGTTGAATAATCACCGACTGTAGAGCCAGTAAATTGAAATTACAAAAAATGGTATATCGTAGATAGAGCAATTAGGTTAGGCGTCTGTGACGATACCAATATATAGGACTAGGCTGATATCTTCTATAAACCTTCCAATATGGCACTTAAGTCCAACGTGGCACTTAAGATGGCAATAGCCTATCTCGATAAATAGGAAACGCAACTTAGTCAACATGCTATCCATGGAAATCCCAATTTAAAAAATATAGGCTAGTTGAGTTCAAAACACCACGTAATTACTAACGCATAAATAAGTTTTGAACTAAATTAGATGAAGACAAAGCTAGTGTTTATACGTGAACACGAAGGACAAACAAATGGTTTCAAAATGTCCAAATAAAGAAACCAATGAAACAACCCAGAAATGGAAAGTTCAAAAAATTGCAAGTAATGAACCGAATTCACAACGTTACAAAAATTTAGTTCGTTGTAACGAGCAAAATTGTAGTTCAAAACTGAAACTACCGAAACAAATTCTTCTTAAAATCATCAAAGCATAAATAAATCCCTGCAAAATTTTAGATAATATCATACTTGCGCCATGTGGCACAAGCTCTGCCACAAAAGAAGAATGGTGGGAAGTAATAAATGTTAAAAAAAAAAAAATCTCGACTAAACGCAACTATTCGCGCATTTTGAGGCGAAAACCGGGCCAATCCTCCGATATCTAATTATTCGCCCCCAGAATAGGGATAACGTGCCCCACAACAACCCAGTAGGGTTATGATTGAAAATACTTTATTTTACGATATAACAAAACCGTCAATTATGAGTATTCCTTGCACGTAATGACTTTGCTTTAAAAAAAAATTAAATCAAACAAGTTTTAGACAACGCGTTTTGATTTGATTCCCATATTTTTCAATCATATTTACAACGAATTTGTAACAAAAGAATTATATCTTGTGGTAATTTATTACATGTTTATTATTTTAAACTAGTTTCAACCAACCAATGAGTTCACTAAAAAGCGTAAATATACTTTAATTTTCATTTAGGAAATACAAGAAAATTAAATTTATATGCCGTATGACAAATTACAAACTTTTAGATAATATCGCGCTTGATGATAAATACCTCTGCCATGTGGCGATAACTCTGCCACAGGAAAAAAAATGAGTTAATACCTAAGGGTGAATGTGTTTTTCTTTTAACACATTTATACGGGAACACTTAAACTCGATTAACTAGCCTTTTTATCCAAACATCTACATAATTCTAAAATAAGCTGAGGTAAACAGCTTATTCATATATATCCTGAAGATATTATGCGAATAAACGTCAACAATACCCCTCATTCAATTCAACCTTAACAAGAACTCCGGGATAAGGAATTAAGGAAGAAATACCTACAATTAAAATAAATGGACCCTCTTTAATTAATCAACTGCAAAACTAAAATCAATAAAATTTAATAGAAGGTAATCAGAGCTGAGTAAAGTGCGACGGTAAATAAAAAAAAAATCGGTAGATTAACTGCCTAATGTTTGAAAGAATTAAAAGATAAGTCATATCTACAAACTTCAGCCCAATAACAATTCTTTACATTGACAAGTACAAAATAACCATGGTCACCTTAAAAAATCGTTAAAAGGGAGAACTTGCCTTGTTGACTAACAATACGCAAAAAAAATAAATTGGTTGTATATAAGGATTTACCTATTAAGAGATCGAATACCCATACTAGATACTGAGTACAAATATAAGATCCCTCTTAAATTAATTGATGGTTATTGCATTAATTGAAATATGCTAGCCTACAATATAATACAACCCTGTCATTAACAACTTAAGCTTGAACGCATACTTTAATAATTACTTTAATAAGCTTGAACGCATGCTTGAACGCGTACTTTTAATTCATTTGTAAAGGAAGACTTAATCTTGGCAAACAAACCTTTAAAATCCCACCTATTTAGGATTATTCTAGAATACACTGAAATAAGGAATTTATCCTTACGTAATTTAAAAGGAATTGAGTAAATATCAATACGCGGCTCGTTATGCAATTCAACTTAAAAAATAGCTACCAAAATAAGAAATTAGGAAGGAATCGCATTCAATACAAAATAAATTAACTCCCTTTAATTAAATGTGTAGAAAGGTGCAGAAAATAAATTAATAAATATTTTAATCACAGTAGACGGTACTATATAAAGTAGTAGTAGTACCTCATGCGCTTCGCACGGTGATGAAAATTGTTTTTTCTTTATTTAAAAAAAAAGAAAAAAAGAAAAAACACACTTAAAACAAAGCGAAGCATACTTTTAACCAAAAATCAGTAGTAGTACTCATCACACTTCGAATGTAAAAATTTTCTTTTCTCAATGATTAATAAAAGCCCAGAATTCATGGCAATTCTAATGCATAATAAGGAGATAAAAGAATAGTCGGCAAACAACCCAACAAAATACCTTAAAAAGGGTATAGGAGAAATAATTCAAGTATCCAAACGACACGTGATAGTAAGCTCAATAGTGTGTCGAAACTTTGTGTTGGAATTTAGTTCGATGGCTGATCGAGCCTGGGGTGATGTATTTTCCGCTTACCTGTAGTCATCATCGGGTGGACGGAGAGTGCATCATTTTATTAACTTGATTATGAGACTTGATTGCACAACAAGACAGCGCTTGGCAAACACTACAACCGCTTACTCGTCAAAATTCTTAAGCAGACGGCCCCTCAGTCATGGGAAGCTGTGGCCAAGCGGAAATGGCGGGTGGTGTCTATATAACATCCCATTTCCATTAGGGCCATAGCTCTCTTATGAGAAACAACCAGGCAGTTACGAAAATTGATCATCACATAATGAGAAACTACAGTTTAAAATTGGACAAAACTACCATAAGTCGTGGGGAGCCGGCGGACAGCTGTTGTGACCTGTGGTGCCTTTTATCTCATTGGTCATAACATTTTTGCCGGGGAACTCTTATGACAAAATCAACAAACTTCTCTATAAAAAGTGACCCGCAAGAATGACCCTAACTCACCTCTACCATAAGAAAATAATGTGATAACAAAAGTGACCATACGGGAATCTGAAATGAGGATGGACAGAAGCCCGATACGTGGGGGATGCCCTTGCTTTGTATGCTTTTCCTGTTGATTGTTTGGGAGAGGCATGCAAAGTGAAGGAATCTCTTACGAAGTACAACTAGAACAGAAGGAAGAATGCCAAAAAAAATAGTAAAATTAATTAAGCGATCCGTAAAAATTATCCTACCTAGCCCCAAACATTAGAAGAAAATTTGATAATACAAGTGATTATTCAAGAATACGGAATAAAATTGGACTAAAATTTCGATGCGTGGGGTATGCGTTGACAGGATGCTGGAACGCGAGTGATTAAATTTCACGGTCGGACACCGTGCCAAGGTATTTCTTACGAAGATCAACTCAAATAGGAAAAAGAACCCAAGGATACCAGTGAAAATTAAATACTATAAATTAGAAGAGCCAACTAAAAACAGCTACAAATAATAACAAATATCATCAAATTGAAGGCACCTAACTAATCCATTATTATACCTTAAATCATTATAACCATTTTGTTTTATGTAATCATTTATGTCTTAATTACTGATAAATTTTACATAAAAACACATTTCCAGATACGGTGCGTAAGTAACCTTCAACCACTAGTTAAGGGAACCGCCAAAACACGCAACCATACGGTATGTGCTTATATTAAACCTAAAAGCTAGTAAAATAGTCAAAAAAGCAACAATGATAAGATACCCAAGCCATCAACAATTAAATAATCGTGGACGAAAAAATGTAATTTTATGGAATCTTAAGATAAGACATAGCGTAGACAATATTAATGCTCCATTAAGGGAATGGGGACTCGTTGATAACTTAATGAAGGAAGAGGAACTTATCAGAACAGTAGAAAATCTCGACTGTCCTAAGCTATATTACCTTCTAAAATCTCAAAAGACGATGTTAGAGCTAAGATTGATCCTAAGATTAACGGCAAGCTTAGTTCATTATAACTTTATTGCAGGTGCAATGACAAGCACGCTTGAACACACCAGATTAAGCGCCAACTTGGCTTTCCGAATTTTAATGCGAAGTGTCCCGAAAACAAAATATAGCTCATTGTCTAATTATATCGCCGACAATATGTGGTACGATCAAGATGATAACAATATAACTACAATTTGGTACATTAAATTTCTCTCCATACTAATAGACCAAGGACACATGTTAAAAGGTGAAAGCTTTCTTAAAATGTTACATGTCAATTGTGTAAGTAACACGTATCTGAATCCAATAGACCCCTCAATGGGATCCGCCATTTTTCAAGTTACGCCAAGATAATATAAAGACATAAAGAAAATAACCCTGAATTTCTTCCAAGAAGATGAAAATTTTGGAAGAAAAGTAGTCCCTGGATTAGACGTAATCGTACGTGAGCAGCTATGCTGTTGCCAATCGCACGTGAACCTAAGTTATTCTGTGGTAAAAATAATAAATGACCCATTGTCTATATCTCAGTTGTGCCGGAAAGCCATTCGACAAAATATGCGAAGAAATGACATAACCGCCACTCTGGAGGACCTGCACCTCCCAAACCAATTATTGGTGTATTTAATGTACCTAAATATACCTGAAAACGGTAAAAATGATATAATATTTGAACTCCAATTTCTCAGCTCAAATGTTTCATCATGGGAAAATTATCGACTCCTCGATATGCTTACATCTCCAAGTTCAAACGCGGCACTGCCGGATGATGCACCCATATTGAAATTAAAACCCAACATCAGTGGTAGAAACTGTATATATAAATAATCTCGTTGAAATTAATAATAAAAGAACCCTCTGATATTACCTGAAGTGTTATGGCTATGATAATCGATTATTATCGTTAATAAAGAAAAACAGTGCGTTATATGGATAAACCAGTAGTGTATAAACATTTATAAAACTGTGAAGTAGAGCAAATGTCACGAAATATAAATACATAGTCTTGATATTGAAAAGAGAAGGTAGTTCCTTGAAAGTTTCTATAATTTCAAGCCTTTATGAAATTCGTTAAAATACGACCGCAAAGTCGTTAAACTAGAGTACGGAGCTTTAGGAAACCGAATTATGTTCGAACACACAAATAGCCAGGTGCAAGGTTTCACCGGTGAAAAAGTAGTTCAACCTCGACGACCTGAAGTTGCCTTTTTTTCCTCAATCAATGTAATAATTCATTATTGGTTAATATGGAGCTTAGATGACTCGAATTACGGTCGAATGAATGAGTACCCGATGTATTGAGGAAATGCCGGTGAAAAGGTAGTTTGACCTGGACCTAGAGTGTACCATGACTATAACCAATCTTGAAAAAGTTAACTAGACAAAAAATCAATAGATACTATCTTTCATTTCAGAACAATGGCCAAAGCATTTATCGACACGGAGTAAATATGTATAAGGCATGCAAAAGAAAACGTCATATGCTCAGCTGCAATGATCGTCGTGAATAAATCAGGGGAGGACGTCTTCGCAAAAAAATGGGACGTTAAGTATGATTTAAGGAAATTTGACGTAAAATCCTATGAGTTCGGTCTAGACTTCGCAAACACCCCAAAATATCGGTCAGCGAGAGGCAAATTAGGAATCAAATAAAACGGTAGAAAGGGGAAATACCTCCATTTTATTCAACATGAAATTAGGAAATTACAAAAACAATACAAAATCCGGTACTGGTATGTTAAAGGTCCTTGCCAGACAGAGTTATTACTTGTTGACAAATGTAGAAAACAAAAGTTAGTTTATAAGATTGAAGGAAATTCAGACTGCGTTAAATACCGTGGAAAGAATGACCCCCTCCAAGAGATTCAATACTACAAACAGTATTTATATAATCCTCGAAGTGTGACCTATAAAGCCAAAAGAATTGAAATTATATTCAAAAGAATAAAAACCTATGAAGCAAAATCAAAAGTAGTCAAGAAATCAAAAAAATTGTCCCAATCAAGATATTAAATAACTTACGCATTTTTTTTTGTTAAAAAATAAATCCCTGTGTGAACACAACTGAAATATCTATCCCCCCCAGCCTATGAATCAGCCGTACGTTCACCATAAGAAAAGTCATAAGTTATATGGATATGAATCTTAATGTCATCTTGTTTTCTTTGGGCAATAAAAATTATCATACAATAATATAAATATAATATCTTAAGCACCCTCTTTCCTTCCCCGAAAAAAAAGAGAAAAAAAAGAGAACACATAACAAGAATCTAAATTATCGTTCGAGTAACAATCATAAGAAGTTTCCCTGTACTATGTCTAATGAAATATTATTTCCAGAGACAGCAAAAAGGATGTGGATTACAAATGTCATAATAATCTTCATTTCCCAAACGATAGCCCAAGATATCGTAAAACATGGAATAATCTTCAAACATGAGAATTCGTTACTTGCAAGCCACAATGCCCGGAAAATATTTATGAAACTGGATCCCAAACCGTTTGAAATCCTATTTCAACAAGTAATGAGACTAGAGAAGAATACCAATGAATTAAAGGACTCCATATTCCAATTCTTATAATCGGATAAAAGCTTGCAGACCATGAAAGACAAGCACCATAAGGAGAATAAAGGAAATCTACCCCCCATACTTCCCAAACTAAAGTCAAAATTCATAATAGACAACTTTGATAAGAAAATGGCAGAAATCGACAAAGCCCTAGGAAGTAACAACAAGGAAAACAGAAGGAAAAGAGAATTAAGTAATGTGGACGAATCTATGAGCGAATATAGCACAGCAAAATATACCACAGGTTCCTTCTTAGCAACTTACAGGAAAAATAGACTCTATGATGGAAATTACGCAATGCTAAATGAACTACCGAGCCTATGGACTTTCCTCAAGGAATTATGGCAAAATCATGCTGAACAGAATGTTACAAAGCGAATATTATCAAAACTCACGAAGGAAAAACACTACAGACAAATTATTAACGTAAAGAAATTTAAATTCTCAAATACACAACAAGATAATAAAAATAAAAATCGTACAGAAAGATAAAGAAGAGACACCAAGACAACCACACCTGCACATGAGACCCCAGTAAAAGATATACAATCTTCATTGTCAGAAGTTACGAAGAGCACGATCCCTGAAATTAACGCACTTAGTAAACACTCACCTGAAAATTTGACCATGTTGACATATCTAAAACCAATGACAATTACAAAATGGAATTGGACAACAGGGCCCACGTTTACGCGTACCCAACCAAATTTCATATTTACTATAGGCCTAAAGGTGGGAACTCCAGCAACACATACCGAGACACAAACAATCAGAGTACAAGGAGTAAAACCCGAAGAAAGAAAAAATAACTATGAGCAAGAGGAAAAAGATGATGAAGTACATAAGAATGGACAATAGACGGTAAACGCACTTGTGCTAGATTAGCAATGGCCAACGAGCCAGCGAAAAAAGATATCGAACCATTACCTGAGATAAGCGAAAAAAACGCTTTAAGAGTATCGATTCACCAATCTTTCCTAATATTATATAGACAGAGACAATATGTTAACCAAGATCAAAAGTTTAAGTTCTGACTTTATCAAATCATTATTAGATGTCACGAAACCAAACTATCCTCCATGAGAAGAGGAACCAATCATAATCAATTTTGTGGTAAATATAAACTGTACGTGCTAAATTTTCCCAAACATGAAGTGTTAAAAGAAGAGAACCGACCAGTCATGTCGTAAAACTGCATAAATATCCGTCAAATAACTATCCTTAGACGGCAAGGTCCTTAAGATCTAATGTTTATAACACCAAGAATAACCCGGGAGCCAATTCCTCAAAGATTGTATATCTTAAGCCTCAGATCAAAGACAATATGTTAAACCAAGAGGCCAAGATCAAGTTTTGAACATACCCAATTAGATGTCACGAAACCAAACTATCCTCCATGAGAAGAGGAACCAATCATAATCAATTTTGTGGGAAATATAAACTGGTTGTGCTAAATTTTTCCCAAAATGAAGTGTTGAAAGAAGAGAACCAACCAGTCATTATCGTTTTAATCCCTCAATGATGATATATCATTATAACAAGAATCAAAGACGATACATCAGATATAGAACCTGAGATAGAGTTTTAATCCATCCATAGTTACCCTTACATATCTTACATAACCCATAGTCCAAATAAAGGAAAGACTGTATGTGAACAATTTACGGGAAACACAGACTATACTAGTATTAGACTTTACCGAGGATAAAAGTATCCAAAAAGAGATACCCAGCCCATTGATCAAGATACCCATTTCATGTAACCAATTCCCGAAGAGTTATGTACCTAGTGAACATTTCAACGACTCGGTAACATCAATCCAACGTATTTGACATGACAAACCATGCACGGACAATTTTGTGCAGGTAGTCATACATACGAACATTGTAAATGCTTATCCTAAGCAACAAGTGCCAAAAGAGGAAACACCACGAAGGCAAACCATAAACAATTAGCCGACACAGTAATTAGTTCGACGGAAGCCCAAAATAAAGTAACAACGTATGTGAGTATTATAGACACGTAGAATGATGAAGTAAGTGTGAATCTTATGTATCTAACTATAACTTTAGTGAATACTGAGAAACTTTTCATAATCAGTGGAAAATAAGTGTAAATTACATTAACCCAGCGTTGCAATCAGACATCAAGTTTAAAAATTATATTGTGAAACCTTTTATTTCCAATCATTTATCCTATATATATATATTAGTGCCCTTGAAGTCAGTTATGTATTGTATCATTATAATGTCAGGTGGAAATATAGTCAAGTTTAGAGAAAGAAAATAAATATGTAGCATTTTAAGTAATAAAATAGTTGCAAAGGCAATACTTAGTTAGTTAGAATCATGTATAATTATTAGAATATTAGGTGAAGGAACGTTATTATTAGGTGGAGCGAATAATAAGTATTACATGACCAAGATAAAACGTGTTAGTCAATAGAAACTCTTTGATCCTTTCGTCAAATAAAGCGTTTAGGTGGTAGACATTGAGGTGATGTTTTAATACACGTAGGCTAGCAGAATAATCGGGAACATGAAAAAAAAATATTTATCTTACCAAGGCTAAGTTAATTAAAGCAACAAATACCAAGTCAAAAAAAGGGGGGAAGCGAGATCAAAATTTAAAAGAGTAGAAAGAGTAGGGTGACACAACGATGAGGACATCGTTAAGAATGGGAAGGATGATATGTAATGGAATCAATTTCCAATACCCCAAAAGTTTTCCAAGTAAAAATGCCCAGAATATAAACCCAAATAATTTAAGTAACAATTAATTGTCAAATTTAAAAAGTAGCGAAACATTGTATTACAATTGCAACAATAAATCTTAGGTTTGAAATTTGCATAAAATATGTAAAGTATTGTATAAATTAATTATAATGAAATACAATGTTAAACTTTGTATCAAGTAAAAAATTGTATCACGCTAGGAAGAATTCCAAAGCGAAGTTGCAAAGAGTTATAAATCCTAGTAAAAGTAATTAAAATCGAGTTGCTGATTGGGACAGCACTGCCCAATAGTAATAGAAGACAAAAAATTTGAACCAATAATATAGTGCACTCTTTAGTAACGCCTGTATGTAACCTTCGGCAAAAATCTGTTAGGATAGTATTTTCGAACTTAGCAATTTGGAGTCAGTCTTTTTGGAGCAGTCTTATTGTGTCAGTTTTAATTTTGGAATCTTATGACAGTCTTATTTCGGAATGAGTCTTATCTAGTTAGTCGATTGTCAGCTCAGAACAATAGTATTGAACCAGTGACCAGTTTTAACTTAGTGCCATTTACTGCAAATATTTTGATATACCGAGCTCTGTTCCAGTTCTGTGAGTAATAAATGCATCATCTTCTTATTTAATTCTCTTTATGCTAGTATTTCTCGAGATAGTTTGGCTCCACACGCTTCCAAGGGAAAATGAATCCATTCAATCTGATTTCGACTCAGTATGTGCGTTAATGAGAGCTCCCTATTTGTACAGTTAAATTAAGCTCCCTACACACGAAGTTCCGCCTTCACTTAGGTATGCCACTCGTGAACCATCAGTTTAGAGTTTAACTAATTTCCCCCATTGAATTAATTAATTGAAATTTCCCATATGAGGAAACATCCAGTAAAAAGAACGAAGTTTTAGAGTCAGTAAAATAGTCTCTCTAATTTTTTGTGCTTTAATGGGAAGAAGAAAAAAAGGAACTTAAAAGGAAGAAGAATAAGGCTACTTTTTCGACGTATTTTCACAAGCTTATCACTTGTCAGAAAGGAAATTAAATAACTCCGTCTATTTTCACCCGTTGTTGCTTTGTTAACTTTTTACTATTAAAAAGAACGAAAATTTGACGAGTTCAAAATTGTTTTTACAAGTAAACTCTCTATTTCTCTAGGGTAATACATCCTAACAAGACAAGGGAAGTTTAAAAAAAATGTCAAGAGATGCCAAATGCTAGATGGTACTGGAGACTTTTTTTTCGACAGCAGTGCCAGCTCTCTGTTTTGCGAGTTGCCAATATTATTTAAATGCAATATACGAGTGCTGTAGGGGAGCGACCGAATTTAGTAGCTTCAAAAGAAGGTGGCTGTTTAATCTTATAGCATTGAAGCGTTCCTTGAAAAAAGAAAAGGGCAGTAAAGAAGTGTTACAAAGAACCTCTTCGGTTGTAAACTCTCCAAGCTGCTTCAAATCCAGGCTGTAAGTAATTGCGTTTGTAACCTAATTCTTCAATACTAAATCCTGGGATTTTTTTTTTGTTAATGAATTTTTTAGACCTTATTTGATTTTTTACAACCGTGTGTTGTAAAGTTTTTCTTAGGAAACTGCATGGGAACTACTGAATTGGATTTGTAAACTTACACATTGGCTTCTCCAACGTCACAAAGAGTTGTAAGGCCATTCCTTACAAGTACGTCTTTTAAAAACCAATTTGACTGAGCCCATTTATTCCTGTCTTTTGCAGGTTTTAAATAATGAATTTGTGCCTAAATTTGAATTTCATTAACCATTTCTGTAAAAATTTGGATGGATGCAAAAGCAAATATTGCAAATACACACAGAGGGCAGGGATGGTGTTCCCTCCCCAAAGATTCTTTTGAAAAATTATTTTTTGTAAAAGTTGAGAAATTCCCTTCCTGAAGTCAGACTGCGTACCTGTGTTTTTGCCCACACTAAACCGTGATGCAATTTTATCTCAGGAAAAATCGTTTAAAGTGTAGTGTTTCTCAAGAAAACATTGCACCTAACTTTAGAAATATAAATTTTATCATTTAAAGAATTTGTTTATTGCGTTAAATACGCCAGTGCATGGAAGTTGTATTTAAGATGTGAGTTTGATTCCTACTTATTTATTTATATTTCTTTTCTTTTCTTTTGTTCTCTCTCGTGTGTTTAGTTTTGTTGTATTTCGATGTATAGGCCTACTATTTTTTTTAAAGAAGATTTTTTTTTGGTTTTCTCTTTTTTTCCGTTGAGAAAGGCTCCCGGACGTGGGGCCGAAATATTCGGAGTGTTTTTTTTTAAATTAAGTGTTTATTTTGTTCTTATTTATTCACTCCTTTATTAAAATTAAAACCCGTTTTTCTTGCTTAATTTTTCATTTATTTAAGTTCTTTTTTACCAGGCCACTTAGTATGGAAAGAGTGGTTCTAGGCGCCTACCCCCTCCCGCAGAAAGCACCCCCCGCAAAATACCCCCTGGAAAATATCCCCCTTCCCACGGAAAATGCCCCCCCTGCGGAAAATCCCCCCCTCCGAAAATACCCCCCGTGGAAAATAAGGCTTTCCAAATTTGAAAGTTTTACTTGAGTTAAATTTGCTTTTATTTCCGTAGGGGGAAAGAATTTTGATACTTGCGTATTAGCCACTCACTCAAGTTTACGCTGTGTAAAATTCGAGAACACACCAGTTTTTTTCGTTAGTTTCTTCGTTACTTTAGAAATAAATTTGGGCTATAGATTTGCATATTAGGGGGTGGGGGGGGGGGTGAAGTATAGCGGGTCGGCATGCAAAATGTGTTTGGTACAATTATTCTGCATATTAGATACATAGATAGAAAAGCGTATTTTAATGCCAAATACGCGGCCATGAACATAGTAAATAACATAAATGTAAGGCACAAATAACATAAACTTTGATCAGCTTTAAGGCCTTTAAGGCCTGATCAGCTTTAAACTTTGATCATAAATAACATAAACTTTAAGGCACAAATAACATAAACTTTGATCATAAAACATTTAAATGAAACGCTACATTAACCTAATAATAGTACTTAATAATTGGAAAAACGGTAATTGAAAAAAAAAAACACTTAACGCTTGGAAAAAACTCTTAAATTAAATATTACATTTACTTTATACTGGATTTTAAAATATTTCCAGATACCTCGCTATTCTTCTGTAATTTTTTAGTGATCATATCTAGAATGAATTATTTTCTGACTTCAAAATTTCCATATACTTCCCCCCCCCCCCTCATGTGCAAATATATAGCCCAAATTATATATTTCCCATATATTCTGTCACTTGTCTTTGTCTTGTCTCGTGCTAAGCTGAAAAAAAAAACTAACGAAGAAACCGGTGTGTTCTCGAGTTTTACCCAGCGTAAACTTGGTTGAGTTGCCCATAATACACAAGTACCAAAACTCCTTTGCCCTACGGAAATTAATAAATAAAACTCAACTAAATTTCTCAAATTTGGAAATCCTTATTTTCCACGGGGGGGGGGGGTGTTTTCCAGGGGGGTATTTTTGGAGGGGAGTTATTTCGAAGGGGGGTATTTTTTTTTGGGGGGGGGGGTAATCGCCGGGGAGGTAAACGCCGGCCACCGGAAAGTTATCGTGGAAGCTTCAAAGCAGGGCTTGTTCGATTGGAAACACAAAGCCCTCATATCCCCTGCCCTCAACACTGAACAACATTTTTAGATTTCCATTTTGTTCAAAATAGTCAAAAGATTCAATAACCATGGTTTGACCTGATTGTTTTGGCATGTTTCGTATAAGTTTGACTTGATTATCTATTTTAATTTCTGATTGTTTTGGGTTTCACTTATTTATTGATATTGATTTCTGTTTGTTTCATAATATTCATTTACGACTTAATTTCTGCTCGTCTTTGGTTTAATGTAACCCTTTACTTTTTTATGAAAGACTTCTTTTTATAGGGAAGCCTAATTAGATTTATTTCAAGAAAAGGTTGCTTTTAACCACAGTTTATATAACTGTGCACAGTTTATATAAAACTGTGCACAAACTGTGCTTTTAACTTAAGAAAAACACATCATCCAAAAAAACTTTATAAAAATTTCAATGTTTCTCAATAAAGGGTTGTCTAACTTTGGAAACAGCAATATTATCTAAGGAATTTAACGAAAATGCCAATGTCTCCCTAGAAAAGATTGTGTTCAGCATCGGAAATATGAATTTTAGTTAAGTAATTTTACTAAAATGCTAATGCGCAGGAGTACAACGTACTAAGTCGGCTAGTGTCAAGGACCTCACTAAGAAATTTTTCATTGACTAGGTTTGATGGTAATAAATTAAATAGCTTTGAATGTGTTAATAGGTATTAATAATTTCTTTGAAATAAAAATATCCCGGTTTTATATGAATCCAAGGACAGAAAAGGGCAACTGCAATGGGCCCTTGGTCTCAGAATGACATATTATATCGATTATATTGCCTTATTTTCAGAATGAGGAGCCATTGCCCCTTTTGACGCCCATGCTTTCATACCTCGGCTTGGACGTCTCTCCAGGTGGATTTAGGGATGGGAAAACTCTTTTTACGTATGCACAGCGGTGTCAATTCATAAAAATATTTGAGGGGTGGCTTAATGTCTTTTTAGAATCAAGGGGGAGTAATTGTGTATCGACCTAAAAAAAAATCAATCAAAATAACAAAAAAGTATTTTTTGAAACCTAAGGGGGGGGGGGGGGTGTATAAAATTGTAGGGGGAGGACAAATACCCTCCTTTCACCTTGAAAATTTCATACTTCTGCTACTACTATTAACATAATGCCAACACAGATAACCATGCTCCTCCTCCGTGCCAATTTATTCAAAACCTCCCTCTTTATACCCTCCCAAGAAGCTTACGTTTCCCTTAAATCTTCCCTTACGCCATCCTCCCACGTCCTTAAGGGACAACCTGCTGTTTGTTTGGGCCTCAACCGTTGACCGACAAGGACAATATTTGACAATCTGCAATCCTTCATCGGTAGAACCCGCTTTAGCCATCTCCTTTCTTTCTTTCATTATAACCCTAGAAAGCAAGATTGAACAACAGTTTTCTTAAACTTACTATGTGAGATGCGATCAGTCAGTCACGTACGCAAAACTGTCCGTAGCAAAATTCTCTGGAAAATATCTAGCCACTCCTTTTCTGTCTTTCGAAATGCCCACGTTTCAGAACTACACTTGACCACTGTCATTACTGAAGTTTCCAATATTCTAATCATAGACTGTAGACTTATATACCTATTCTGCCATACTTTTTTCGACTATGAAAAAAACACCCCGGGCCTAGACTATTCTACTTATAACATCTTCACTGCACCCCGACGCCTTTACTAATAATACTACCTAGGTAAGTGAAGCTGTCCACTTGATCTACCTTCTTGTAACCAGATTTTGCCTGAAGAGATCGCTTCAACCCAAAATAGGTTGGAGTCCTCTAAAAACAGGCTTCTGGCTCCTGAACTATCTTTGAGTCCACCTAATTTTAGTGATGTCCTCACAAAAAAAAAATATATATTCAGATTATGATAAAACATGCGTTAAATATAAACAAGACGGGCATGTAACAGCAATAAACATAATTCCAGATTCAGAAGAGGTGGAGTGGGCGGACCTTGAAAAATTCCCCAAATTTTGTCTCAACTGAGAATAAGTTCTGTCACAAAACTGTAAAACAGTTCAGAGGAATTTATAAATCGTTCTTTCTATTATATCCGTCTTTAAATAAAACTCAAAATGAACCTCGATCTCATACGAAACTTGTAAATTCGTCACTAAGGGTAATACCAGAGATGAAAGTTATTTGATATGTTATATTTATTTGTTTTATTCTGATAAGCATTCTTTCATTCAGAAGAACAAAATTGGTTAGCATTGATAGCAGTTGTTTGTGCACGACAAATATGGATTTTTTTTTTACGTTGGATGAAGAAAATACATCTTAAATGAAAATATTTCTAGTTATTATTGAGGGTAAAATCTTTGTAGAATCAATTTGAAATTACAACAGACATTCAGCTGGACCTAACGTATCAGAGTGTCTGCTTAAATCCGTTCTTTTCCATTAGAAAGACAGGAAAGTCTATTAGCAGGACTTGTTATTACACGCTAAGTGGCAGTCTTTTCATTCCTATATAGGCCTTACCTTGAAGAGACTTTAGCTGACGAATAGAATCTTGACAACCATCGTGAGAAAATTCTAGAAATGACGAGGGCTTACAGACATGGTAGTTTCAATTATATAATGTAAATAAAACTGTGTCAAAATCTCATTTCTATCCACGGTTGAAAAAGAAGAAGCAAATTTATTTACAAGGCATTGATACGAGGTAATTCACATTGCTGGGACATTTGTGCTTAACCCTGATTCAATCAGATTGAGCGATTAATCAATATAAAACTACCAATGAATAAACGGAGTATGAATAAAATTTTAAAGAAAACATTTAAAGAAAATTAAATAATGATTTGGAAATTCAAAACATGGAGAAATTAACTAACATAAGATGTCTTACGAAAAACCATCAGAAATTACTATTGAAGAAGATACGACATGAAATAACAGCATAAACTACACTCTAAAATGAAGCCTAACGTAAAAGACAAAAATTAAAAGCCAGAGCCAAACTTAAAGACGTAAGTTACATAAATCAAAAATGAAGTTTTAGTATGAAAAGTAAAGAGTACGTTTTATTGAACAAAAAGTACTCCTCAGTTTTTGAGTAATATACTGCCCCCCTCACACACACACTAAATTTTCGCAAGCTGTTAGTTTCGTGCTCGATGAGTCAAAATTGGAGATCACCTCAATTTAGCTCTGGCTCCGTGTGACGTTGCCGACTGTTTTGTTTAATCTATAAAATTAGCATAAAAGTATTTTTTGTCTCTTTCAACTTCTGTCATCCAAAATGAGGGTCTGTCTTAAGCCAAACCTGAAGTGTCATTTTGGCGAACAGAGATAGAGGGTACGAAGGAAGGCAAAAAAACTAGACGGAATTTAAAAGGCAGATATTCACTCTTAGCGTATTGTTATTTGAGGATATAAAATATGGAGAGCGCCGGCCCGATCGGAAAAAATTAAAAATTGTGCCAATAACAAAAGCTGAGAAATCTAAGCTTGGAAGAAGATCCAGTATCCTAGACTTTTATCAGGGCCAGAAATATTTTAGACGCAACACCTTTAATTCGGTATTGGTTTCTTAGACCACACTGCTGTTCTATAACGAACAAATAAACTTTCAAATGGGGATAAATCCATTTATTTAGACAGTGAAAAAACAGGTACAATAGCCCAGATATTTGGATCACATATACAGCGACCGTCTTCAGTAGAAATACTACTGAAGATATTTCTACTAAAGACGGTTGCTGTATAGTGATCGAAATATCTGGACTTTTGTACCTGTCTTTTCACTGCCTAAATAAATGAATATATCCCATTTTTGGACATTTGAAAGTTTATTTATTCGAGGGTCAGAGATTGAAAGGCTTGCTAATCAATAGTCAGATATTCATTTGTTGTATCTGTTTGCATTTCTGATACTCTCGAAATAAATGAGTTTCATCAGGTTTAAGCCACGTATCAAATGTTTTAAAGAAAATCATTAAACTTCCATGTCTCTTTGTCTCTTGGACTAAAGTATCACAACTGCAAAAGGTTTTTCTTATACTGAGTAGATTCTGTTTGGGCAGAGAAGGCCGAAGGATTGAGTCCATCTGCAACAAGTTTGGGAAGGTTTAATGAAACTCATGTTTATTTAGTTTCAATATAATTGGATATGATTAAGTTTAAAAGGACCGCAGTTCCCCTCTCTTTACAGAAATGAGTAAATACTATTGGCAATGGCCAGAGTGAAAAACATAACCTACATTTACTTCTTTGCTTTTTTTCACGAATAATCTTTTATGAATTGAGAAATTACATAAAAATGTCACTGAAAACAAAGTTATTCGACTGTGATGGAAATGAATATGATTTCGCTTAATAGGGAAGATCCACCAAACTGAAAAAGATACTTCTAGTTAGTTATTATTCGGGAAAATCTTTAAAAAAGTCAAATCTTCTTTTAATTTTTCTTGCAACGACATCCAGACTTTCGGGTGGATCTACCGTATCAAAAGGGAACACAGAATAGTATTTGGCAATCTCTTTGTTATACCTGCTGATCAAAATTCTGGAACAAGATGAGTGCTATCAGGTTGAAGCCAGGCGTCAAATTTCTTAGAAAAATCGGCAAACCAATATTTTTCATCATCGTTGAGTAATATGAAAATGAATGCACGACTTGACGGAATTGTGTTACATGCGTGAGAAGTCAGTTTCTTAGTTATAAAATCGTATAAATCGTAAAAAAATGGTAGAAAGTCTAGCGTTTCTCAAGAAAAAGTTGCACCTTTTCTTGGTGCAAAGGAATACACCGGTTTTCGAGTCCTGTTGTTGCTGATTATTTATTTTAGGAAGGGGCTCAGCGTTGTGACTGTAAGCTAGCCAGAGTTGACCCAGCTCAAAATAGATACCTAGAGAAATCGGTACTGGTGCATTATATCTAACCTAGCGCTATAGACTGTACAAGGAAACCAGACATGGAGACCCTTCAAACGGGCGTTTGCTATCTAAATTGATTGCAAAGCGTTATTTCTCATTGCGTTTATAATTTTTAAACTATTGTTTTTTGGGGTTTAGCGGGGGAAAAGGTACCTCGGTTAGAATAGGGTACGTATTTAATATATGCTATGCTATACCCTCCCCCCACCCCCTAATGGGCAAATATATAGCCCAAATTTTTTTCTAAACTTATTATATATTCATCCTATTTTATTACATTAGCATTAACCAAATTTGACTTCTTTCGTGCATAACGGTGGGTTAGATATAATGCACCAGTACCGAAAAATCTAAGGGAAAAGAGAGAAGTTTTGAATAATTTTTCCCATTCACGCATAACCTTCCCAGCCCAAGGCAGAGAATCCATAACATGGACCATAGGTATTAATCGAAAAAAGTTGACCTATTGATAAATAAATTAAAAAAGAAGCGTCACTATGCACGTAGCGTTTTTTCACTGTAATTAGTTTGATAATTATTACTGTGAAAATCTTTCTTCGGATTAGTGTTTAACCAGAGAAAAGGAAAGATTACTTTCTAATAATTTCGTATGTGTTCTTATTCCATTGGACCACGTTCGTGACGTATATTCGTATGCCAATTACATTATAGCTGTAAGAATATGTTAGAAAAGGTAGTCAAATAAACCCGCCTTTTTCAGAACTGATAGATTGGCCGGTGAAAAGAACAAAAAGTTCTACCGGAGTTGTTCTTCTGTGTGAAATTAGAAAAGAAATTTTAAGTAAAACAGCAAAGTTTTACTTTTCAGAAGAGTAGCTCTTTTAATTGTTTGTAGTTTAACATCCAAAAAAACCATTATCATAGTTACAGGAATTCTTAAGGTGAAGGGAGGTATATCCCACAGTGGAAATTTGATAGGTTTTGTAGAATAAATACGGACATCCTCATACACAGTACTTAAGAAAAGGCTTAATAAGAATTTTGGGGTAGCTCATACCCAAAATATATGTGACTCTTCTGAAAGCTAGGTCGAAAATTAGTGAGATCCTCATTTGACTTTAAGAATGAATTACGATTTCGACAAAACGTGCACAAAAAATAAACAAGACAGATATGTACCTGTAATAAACATAAGCCAAGCTTCAGAAGAGGGGTGGCCTTAAATTGCGAATATTGCTTGGAGGGAGACTTAGTCTGAGGACTAATGTCCCTCCCTCTATAAAATTCCCCCACACGCAAAATTAAGCAACCATAACGAAAGTACAATATAGGTATCTAAAAATGTTAATCATATGTCCTAAGCGGTATCCTCCATGAACGAAGCGGTATCCGAACGGGCATCCTCCAAAGATTCCACGACCACAAAGAGAAGATGGGGATCAGAAAGGCCTTACAGTGTTTTGATTGTGACAAGAAATACCATATCTTGATTTTGCACTGGCAGATCCAAACGGGGGAAGGGCGCCTAAGATGTTCCCCATATTCATGTCCCTCTCCAAATTGTTTTTCTCAGAATGAGCTTCTGAGTAGTAAGGCAATATTGCCCTGAAGTCACGAAATCCAAAGTAAGTATGTTTCAAAAAGATTAAAACAATTTTTTCTTCCACAATTTTTCTGGGAGGAATTTCCCTTTATCCATGTACAATTTTCTTTTTGTCTTTCTTTCTCTTTTGATGCACAATTTTACATATGGAGAGAATGTCACGGGGATATTTTAAACGGGAATCAAATTGTCTGGCGGGACTTTTCCCTGGAAAATGTGGGCAATGTCCATAAGGGTGCTGTAAGGTGACATTACCCCTAGTTTCTGGCGTTGATTTTAATGCTTTATTTAACTAAAGCGATTTGCTTTACAATATAGTGATAAAATATAAAGGAGGGTGATAGGTCACTGTGTGGGGGTGGGGAACGTAAGATGCCTAAAGAAGTATGTTGTTTAATATTCGTAGGAAAAAATGCTTCGACAATGAAATTAATCCCTGAAAAAAAGAACCCTTTCAATTATTCAACAAGAGGGGGAGCGTGTTATACCAAAATCCAATTAAAGGGTCATCCTTTCCTTGAATTTCAAGGTGGATTCCTTGAACCAACCTTTTTTATATGGATATAACTCATGGACACTAGGAGGTGGCAGTGTTCCCTGGGGAACAAGAATGTATCAAATGAAATATATACAAAGGAAAATTAAAAATATTACCATTTAAATCTGAATGAAAACAAAACTCCTTGCAGCACCTTGCCACCCCCCTCCCAACCTCTGAGGATGTTCCTGGTGTTGCTTACGATACCCCCTTCACTTCTCCAACTTTGTACCACTAGGAATCAGAATGACACCTTTCATCCCTCAATGCAATCCCCCTTCCCCTTCGATATCTTCTTCTATAATCATCTAAAGGTTCACTGAGCGATCGAAAATTTGTGATATAGGAAACATTGTATACTCAGAATTGCTATTACATTAATAATTTCAGTTTTAATAACAGTGCATGTGCTGGTCTCTCTGGCGCCTTGGGCAAAATCGTGATTCGGGCACCCTATTTCCCTCACAAAAATTTTAAGGCCGAATATTTCCATTTATTAACAAGATTATTTTCAATTTATTAATCAATAATTTATTTTTTAATTTATTTAATTAAAATTACTTTAATTTGAGTATTTTAATCATTATTCTTTATTTATTTTTGTTAATTAATTGATAGTTTAATAATAATTTTCATTTATTAACTGCATCCTCTAAATTATTTCAATCAAAATAAAATTTCTAGATTACAAAATAATTATAACCATTAAATTATTTATTTGAAATAAAGCAGCTCTAAAATTTCTTTGCCAAGGGCAAGTGACCCTTCTCCCCCACCCCTCCATAACCGCCTCTATTCAATAAAATCTGTACTGTAACATGACGCAGACTTTCAGCAGGCAAAAGATCGAAAGACCTCGCTCAATAATAATTTGCTGTCAAGTCGTGTTATCCTTATCCATTGTTATCCGTTTTATCCATTTTCGATATCCTTAAATAAGTTGAATTATGTCAAAGATTGAAGGATCACATTATTTCTTTTCCAATTTGAGTGGATTCTGGTAGAGGGAGAAGGGCGAAGGACTTGAAGCTTGAAGTGATTTAATAAAAACTACGCATCTTTACTTTCTATGGATTTGGATCTGACTAAATTTAAAATAACTTTAGCCTCCTTTAGAAAAATGGAAATTAATTTTGATCGTAATAACCAGAGTTGATCTAACACGTTGCTTTTTTCAGTTACAATCTTCCTTTAATAATAACAATAATAAAAAATATTACAAAAGAGAATATAGACACTGGTACTAAAGCTATTTAACTATGAATTAAAAATGATTAGAAATGAAATCGACTATGATAGGAATGAATATAATTTCAGTTAATAGGAAAGATCCAAAAAACTGAGGAAGATCCTTCTAGTTAGCTATTGCTGTGGAAAATCTTTAAAAAAATCAAGTCTTCTTTTAATTTTGCTTGTAACCATATCCAGACTTTCAGCTGGATCTACCAGATCAGAAGGGTTTTTATTATAGTACTTGGCAATCTCTTCGTTATACCTACTGATTAAATACTGTCGATATTCTGAAACAAGCTGAGTTCGATCAGGCTGAAGCCAAGTATTAAACTTCTTTGTAAAATCGGCATACCTCCATTTCTCATCGTTTGCTAGTATGAATAAATTTTTGGGGGGCATTGTATTACATGCATCCTGAGTCAATTTTCGGGTTGTTATGTAATATCCCCCAATTAAGCCACGTGGCTGATGAAAACAATCATGACAACCATCGTGAGAAAACTCAAGAAAGCAAAAGCTTGCACAGAGAGGGCATTGTTCTACGCATGACGTATAAAAGGCTGCGGCAAAAAGACAATTGTCCTGAAGTTGTAGCAAAATAGAATTTATAGTTTTTTCTTGATCCAAGGATGAAATGGAAGCAGCAAATTTATCTGTGATGCCATTGATATGTCTCGGTTCGAATTGTACGGACATTCCGTACATATTCCGATATTCCGAAACAAGTTGAGCGCTATCAGGTTGAAGCCAGGTGTCAAATTTCTTAGAAAAGTCGGCATACCTACATCTCTCATCGCTGTTTAGTCTGAATGTATTATCTGGCGGACTTTTGTTACATGCATTGGAAGACAGTTTTTTAGTTTTTGATTTTCGCCATCCAGTTAAACCTATTGGCTGATGAAAACAATCATGACGGCCATCATGAGAAAGCTCAAGAAAGCAAAAGCTTTTACAGAGAGGGCATTTTTCTACGCATGACGTGCAAAAGACTGCGGCAAAAAGACGATTGTCCTGAAGTTGTAGCAAAATAGAATTTATAATTTTTTCTTTATCCACGGATAAAATGGAAACAGCAAATTTATCTGTGATGCCATTGATATGTCTTGGTTCGAATTGTACGGACATTTGTTCCAATCCTGTCCATCCCAATGCATTCATTTCCTTCCTCAATTCATCAGGAATGTATTTGCTCGTAAAGACTTGAAAAGATTTTAAAAACTGATTAAATTGGAAAGATCCAGACTCTACATTGAGCGAAGTGTTATGATATGTGTTTTTCAAGCAACCTTGAAGTTTAGACCTGAAACTATCCCATTTCAGATGTTCAAGAACTATTTCAATCTCGAAGCGAATCAATCTCTTAGTAGTGAGTTCTTTCAAATTAATAGGTCTTTGTATCAGCCGTAGTATTTCGTCAATACCTTTCGGCTCTATTTCGTCGATTAGATATAAATCCATATGACCTTGCACATATTTTGGTGATTGAGGCCAACGTTTTTTTCTCAAGTTGGTCATTACAGTTTCTACAACTTCACTTTCAAATGCTTTCACAGCGTGTTTTGAAAAGAACTCTTCAAGTATTGACGTTATTAGATCTACTTCCTCAAAGCCCTTTGCAACATTCAGACAATAGCGTTGCATAGCCCCCTTCATTGACTGAAAACGCATGTAAATGGAATTCTCCTGCTCCCACTTTAGCTGAATGTCAAGAAAGATATTGACTAGAAGATCGTATGCCGCCCTATGTATTCGTTTCCTTTCGCATTTGTTCATCTTTTTATCTTGCCTCCTTATAAAGGTTTCGATATCATTTATCGCATTATGCACAACTGCATCAGAGAAGAATTTTCTTCCATTCGCTGCCCTGACAACCATGGGAACAACCATTTTTTCAATCGGGTTTTCATCGGTTTTACCATGTGCCAACCATTCCACAATAGGATCGATTAAATTCTTGGCTTTATTTTTAGATGCTTTCCAGAGTTTCCCCCACAAGGAAGTTTTTTCATTGTCACACAAAAGATCAATTCCAAGGCTTGAAATCGTTGAATTAGTTCTGTAGGCCTTCAAAACAGCATCTTGAACATCCATTGGAGGATTTTCTTCTTTAGCTCTTTTAACTATGTTATCAAAGATTCTATTAAACATTTCGATTAACTCGTCCTCAGTTTTATCTTTCATGCTCTCTTTTCTAAATTCTTCAGCTATTTCATCTCTCATTTCTCTTTCGTATTGTTTCACTTTTGCACCAAAAGTAAATTGATTTCGCAAGAAAATCTCCAGTTTATGACCCCATTGAATTGTTGCTGAAGAAATTGTGTCAAGAGCTTTCCTTGAAAATTCTGTTTTCCACTTTTGGTTTTGTTTTTCTTCAAACATAAGGTTTATATATTCCTCAAATTTTTCACTTTGCGGCTTCATTTTAACCTCGAGTTCTTCAACATTTGCATGAATTTCTCTGAAGTTCATTGGTCTTCCCTCTTGTACAGAATAATCTTCTTTATATTTGTCTTTCAGAAGATTGAACTGCTCCTCGTAATCTTCATAGTATATTTTCCTTAGATTCTGATACTTATTTTCAAGTTCAGTGTAAGCATGTCTCTCAATAACCGTCTCGAAAGAAAGATCGAAATCAGAATTATTCAAGCAGTCCCAAACAAACATAAATAATGTTCAAGGTTTCCAAATTCCCGGGCATTCCATCCCAACTGGTTAACAACCTGTTTGTGAATATGCTCCCGGAAATCAACCATTTGCTGGCTGAAGTTCATATTCGGAACATCAAGCGGTGAGTCTCCTTTAGAATTGCATCCAAAAACCCATATATCTTGCTCGTTAGTTAGCAACTGTGGAAATTTAATGGATGTATGCACATCTAAATCCCTAAAAGAATTTGTTTTTGTAAAAGATTCAACGAGAGTAGTCGATAGTTGGGAAAATATGTTTTGAAGCTTATTCTGGTTCTCCCCGTCAGCCTTCACTTGGTTGTAAGCTGCGAAAATTTTGCAGCTAAATATGCCCTCTCTTTCTTCTGCTAACTTAGATCCTTTATAGGCTAATGCAACAATTGGCAGGATATCTTTCAAAGCATTGTCATCTTCCCCTTTAATAACGAGAATAGTTGCATCTGACGGTAAAATAGATAGGGTTGCAATTTTATTATCCCGTTTAACACTACCAGGAAAACCTTTATATTCTGGTGACCGAACGCCTTCTGTATCAAAGATCATAACATAATCATACTCTTGTCTTTCTACTGTTTTCACAAGGGTCATTGTAAGGCCTCTCGTGCACTGACCAATACTGGTTGGGAGTCTAATGCCAAACATAGTATTCAGCAATGTTGACTTCCCACTGCTTTGCACTCCCAAAACAGACAATACGAAAACTCTTTTTTTAGGCAGTAAAGATTCCAGGTTCTTGAAAATAGCAGCAATCCATTCAACATTTAGCATATTTGCGTCTCCGTCATAGAGCTCTAAGGTTTCGCCTGCTATTAAGCATAAGGCCGCCCTTTGTGGTAAATATTCAAATTCTCTGCTATTTCCTGATAAATACAACAATGAAATTTCCCTCCATAAGTGACGAAGGGAAAGAACAGCGTTATTCCGATTCTCTTTTGCGACAGTCAGCTCTTTTCTGCTTAATTCTACCTGCTTCACACACTCGGAATCTATAACAGATAGTTGCAGTCTTTCTGAAAATTCGGTTGTCTTGTTCCGCACTTCTTCAGCTAGTTGGGCAACTGTCTTTGATTCCTTAATATTATCTGCGATTGCATCATTAAGAACTTGAAGATGAAGCACCGTTTCGTCAATATTTTTCTTTCGAAGACCTTCCAAGAAATACGAGATAAGATCAATTTTAGAACATCGACTGAAGCGAAATTCATGTTCTTCAAATATTTTCCGTTGTATCTCATTACGCTTATTGTCCTCGCTGATACATTTCAGCTCATTCAACTGTTCTTGCCATGCACCTTCTTTTGCAAAACTCTTCTGCAACAGAAGAAATTTTGTTCTGTATTCTTCCAGGCCTTTCATCTCAGAAATTCTTAAATACATTTCCCGTAAAACACTCATCTCCATACTTAAATATCCATCCGAAGAAAAGAGCGAATGCAAAGGTGTTTTATGACATGTAGTTTCACGAAATATGGATAATAATTGACGACTCTATTGAATTTCGACGAAATAATCTAAGCAGCCTTCAATAAGACAGAAGGGACGAACAATTGAAATATTCTTCATATTTGAGAAGTTCGGGATCCAGACTGTGATAAATTTCGGAAGGGATGTTTCACCAGAATATTTACGAATAAAAGGAGATAATTTACAAAATTGAGAGGAAATTTCACTCCCAACGAGTACGTAGTCAACAAAGTCAGATTCAGATGTATATTCATCCTCAACAATTAAGTAATCAACAAAATCAGTCAAAGATTGCCAATACTGTTCAAAACTCCCCCGAATATGTATGACAATACAAGCTTCTTTTTTTTTGTTTCCTAGACAGACTAGGCCTTGACCAACCTCTATATTTGATGCATCGACGGTGTTAAAAGAAGTTCTCAAATTAAAAACGTCTTCCATTATTTTTCCTGTATGGCTCTGAAAGTTCTTCACTTGGCTGATTACTGCAATTCGCGGAAGCTTTAGATCTTCCCCAAGGAACACATAATCCTCTATTCTTTGCGTAATCCTAAGCAACTCTATAATTTCTTTGTTACGTATCGAAATAGCATATCTGGATTCAAGCAAAAGCCTTAAAATGTTTATATTATCTCGAGGAGAAAAACTACTAAGAAGTTGACAAACATTAATCTTTTTTGTATCGTTTGTTTCTTTCACTACAGAAAAGAAATCTTCGTCTTCAGCATCAGCAGAATCACAAAAATCCAAGTCTAGACGATGAAGAAGTCTATATGGAACACTTGATGTTGCCGGGGGACAGTCGAAGGTGAACAGACTGACTAAATTCTCCTCCTTAAATGTTTGCTGAATCCCTATGTCCTCTCCATCACATTTATCCAAATGAAGAAGTTGCCCCGATTTAGTCACAGAGTTCCCATTGATAAGATCTGTACTTGAAATTCCGCTTGTTTCTTTCAAATCTTCTCCATCCATTTTTGTTTGAAGATCTGCAAAAAAAGGGACAATATTTTATTTTGAAATCATAACATGTTTTTTTTTACAATACGATATATTTTAATTTAAGAAACGTAGCAAACATTTTTGTCAAGGTGTTCTCACATTTTTACGTGATCTTTATACAAGAAAAAAACTGCATTCACTAGTCTATATTTTGGGTAAGAATTATGACAATAGAATCATTTTGATGAAGTCAGTGGAAATTATAATTTAATTTTTAGAAATTCGACGTTATGGATTTTTCATTATTTTATATAAAACCTGACTCAGAATTGAACTTTTCTAATAGCGAAAAAAAACATGTCTTGGCTTTTTCATGCCCCAAAAAATTAAGTTTGCATACAGGAACATCCTCAGGGAGAAAGTCTACGGTATTAGACCCCAAAATCCAAAGTTTTTTCCACATTTCTTAGTAGTTTTTATTTAGGTTATAAAAAAGTACTCTTTTCATTATTCTCCCTCGGCCCCCCCACCCAAAAAAAATTTCTGGGTACTTGCCCGATTGCATAATTGTTGAAATGATATTAATAAGACAACTGTTCTTAAAATGTCTCCCAAACAGACGTTTTTTTTTTTTATTTAAATATTTAAAAACAAGTTGCTGAAAAAATAAAAGCTTTGGATTGGAAAAAATAAGAAAGTTGGTATGTATAGAGTTGCTTTTTACACCAAAAATTTAATATACTTTAAACTGGTAAAATTTGAGTTTTTTAAAGTCACTTGTCACATGATTAAAATTTCAGTATAAGCATACTTTGCTTTTTAATCAACGTTTTTTGCAACGCCTACAAGAAAGTTTTGATGTGTGGAGTCAGTTCAGAAAATTCAATTTTTAGAAACTGATTACGAGGTTATTCTTAATATGCGAAACCTTCCTGGAAGCTTAACTTCTCGGGCCCACTACATAAAGTGTCTCCTAAATCAACTACATGCAACGGATTATGTACACGCAATGCAATGGATATGTTTTTCTGCCATGTATTGTCTACATCACAACCCTTAAATGAAGCAATCCTGATCGATTGACAATATTTTCTCGTGTCTTCTCTTTCGTACACCCTCCTTCCCCATCTCACCCAGCTGAATAACCCAGTTTCTTAAATTTTCCATGGTGTACATGTAACTGAACCCTCGTGTGACTGAGCCCCGTACAACTGAAACCTCGTGCAACACATGTAACTGAACCCTCATGTAACTGGGTCCCAGTTTAACAGAGCTATTTAACTCAACCCCCGAACAACTGAACCCTCGTTTAACTCAATCCCATTTAACTGAACCCCTGTGCAACTCAGCCTCATTTAACTGAATCCCCATTCAACAGAACCCCCGTTTAACTCAAACCTTGTGTAATTCAATCCCCATTTAAATTAAGCCCTGTTTGACTCAACTCATCCCAAGGTCTAAGATTAAGTTTTAACTAGCGTTGACTAGAAGCTCAAAATTTGCTTCTCGTTGCGTTTGCAGTTTGTAACTTATATTGCCCATCTGGCTATCCCCAGAACTTTCACGAACTGAAACAAACTTTCAGGAATGGGTCTATTGCCAAAATCATGGCCCGATAAAATATTACTTTGGTTTTATTGCAAACTATGAGGTTTCACGGTAGATGTATCTTTTTCTTTGTTTTTGATTAGATTTATCGGTAACTTTTTATGATGCTCATTTTAACTCTTAATCAACTTTCCATATTGTCATGTGCTTTCAAGTTTTGAGCCTTGTTATAGAATCACAAGCAAGGTGTATGAAGTAATTTTCAACCCTCCTCCATCAAAGAGGGTGAGTCACGAACTTTAAAGCGAAGTTCGTTGTTTGCATCTGAGCCCAAACCTTCAGGATGCATTACCGAAAGGAAAAAGCACCAAGGGAAATAAGTTTCAACGACTTTCAGACACGGGAGGTAAATGAGTCGGTAACCCCTCCCACTGCCCTTGATAGAACATTGTTGTTTTGTATGGACCATTGTGCGGTTGTGCATTTTACACGTATCAAACAATTGATTTATCTAAAACCAAGTCCTTTTTATTCTGTTAAATATTAATCTTAAAAAGCAATTTCCAAAATAAAGACCAGAATGAGTGTTGAGTTGCAGGAGGATTCACTTAAACGGATTGAGTTGCACGAGCGTTCGGTTAGATAGGGATTGATTTGCGCGACGGTTCAGTTGCACGAGGCTGAGTTGCACGGGGGTTGAATAGCATGACAGCTAAGTTAAATGGGTTTGAGTTCTGTTGCACGACGGTTGAGTTACACGAAGTTAAACTTGCACGAGGGTTCAATTACATGGGTTCAGTTGCAATGGAACCATTTTCCATGTAGTTCGACCGTAGCTGCAAAGTCTTACACGGTTAGGTGGGTGGAGGCTGATTCAAGCTTACATTTTATCCTTGTGTTCTTTTTCCCTCGTGAAGGAGATTACGCAGTACGAAAGCCGTTAACTGTTTTGAGCTAAAAAATGACTATTTTGACTAAACAAGGAGAAATTTTCATGAGAAAACTTGTCTGTGGAAAACATGTCTTCCATCAATGAAAAACATGATACGTTATTTTCCAATACTTAATTACTTTTGCCATTTCTTGGCCAAATTAATCTATAACCGTCCATGAATAAATTAGCAACAGAAACAGGACATCCAAAAATGTAAATCGTGCTCCGTTACAAGAAGTTTTTTTCTAAGAAACTATTTGCAAAATACCCAAAAAAAGAAGATTTATTTTACGTATTTCAGACCCCCCCCCGCAATTAATTATCTATGAGATATTTATAGACTATTAATGAACCGTAATTATATACCATAGATCCAATGGGTCGGTCGAAAACAGGATCAGCCGCTTTGTGGCATGTTTGAAACAGGTTTTTGTGTGGCATGGCCGCATAGAAACAAAAATGAATTCTTGTCGAAAAGGGGCATGTTTAAGAGCTGACGTCACAAGACTTGTTTTGTTTCTTAAGCTAATACGAAGGTGATGACATGCCAATTCTAAACCAAAAATGACTCTATGGAAATGCGGCACGTTTAGGCATTACGTAAAAAACTGGTTTCTGTCACAAAACTTGAATGTCTCTTGTTTTGGCTTTTGCCAAGTATACAAAGACATATCCATTGTATATATGGGTCTGCTAATTACGAGTTATGGAGTTTGTACTTTGAATAGAAGATGGCATATGAGACGCGAATCTCTTATTTTTAAGTGCTATTTTGAAGTCTAATTTTGGATGTGTCAAACGTTCACAGATCTAGATAAATATTTGCAGGTACTGCAGATTATCCCATATACAGGTTTTAATGTGTCCTTCGCAGTGAAAATCAGTGACCGGTAGCACTAATTTATGAAAAGTTTGGCGGGGGGTATTTTCCACTGTTTGTGTTGTTCCAATAAAATACCAAAACAGGTTGTTTCAATAAGAATTCTTGCAAACGGTATTTTTATTAATCTAAAGGGTTGGTTAAAAAGTAGTTCTTAATTAAAAATTTGAATAAACTTGCCCTGAAAATCTCTAATGCTTAGCAAAATTTCACATGTCAAACACTATTAACTGGGAAATTTGATTCAGGAGGCCCTTTTTAAGACTTAGGAAAAAAGGTTTAACTTTACCGTAAAGAGCAGGGTATTGAGGAGGAGGCACCGCACAAATATATTAATTTCTGTTTTTTCTTAAGTTTTAGTGCTGCTCCGTGCTTTCAGTTGAAAAATAGTTTTTCTTAAAATTTAATTTCTGATCTTTTTTCGAATAATAACGAGACACACACCTCCCCATTCATGGCAATTTCCCAAAGGAATACTCCCCCAAGGAGAGTTCCCACGCGCAAGATCGTACCCCCCTGACTTTTACCTCGTAAAAGTTCATGCTTACTGCAAATGCCCATCCCCCCCCCAAAAAAAAAAATCTTGTTCACTATTCTGGACGAAAAATTCTTCTGAACATAATCTAACTCGAAAAAATACTTGTTTTTAACTTTATTTATGATCGTTTTTTTAATTCATACCAAAAATCACCTCTATGTTGAAAATTTTTCAAAGGTCCTTCCCCTCCAACAGGAAGTTTCTTGTGTGAAAAATCTTATACCAGAGAATTATTACTGATGATAGTTCTTCATGGATTACTTCTCATGAGATAAATGAGTAAATTTTGCTTATGAATTCAGGCAAACTTCCCCCGTGTAAAATTTTTGTTGAAGTCAACCATCCCCCCCCCCGATTTTCGGGCGTCATCTTTCCCTGTTTTTTTTTCACTTTTCCTTTAGAATAAACTTGTATATTTTGTCAATTATAGGCCCCTTTTTCAAATTGCCCCCCCCCCCAAAGATTCTGGTCATTGGTGCTTTTGTCATATTGCCCCACCCCTCCCACCAATATTTTGCTATTGATCTACCTCTAGACTAGAGCTCACAATTACTGATCTAATCAGCATCCGCCAGAGTCTCAGTGATCAGACGGTGGAGTTGCGGATAACGAAGGTGAGTCCCCATTCCATGGTTAACAGATCCTGCTTATTTTGGAATTTAATGATGCTCTAATTTCATGAAAACAGCGTAGACCAGAAATATTCCCAGAATGCAGACCAAAAAGCAATCCAGATACATTTTTTAAAGTTTCTTTTGTCCCCTCCTCAAACAATACATATCCCCCCAAAAATAAAAATTCTGGTTATGGCCCTGGTGATTATACATCGTTTTTTACTCCCGCAATGCCCTTGTCTCTCACTTAGAACTAATTCTGTATTTATCTGATGGTTCAATTAGAACTGTGATGTTTTGGCATTAAAATACACCATTTGAGATATCCCCCTCCCTCCCAAACTGCAGAATACTCACAGGATTCTATTGTAGAAGTTGAAGGGCCTTTTTAAGTTTATAATTTGTCCACTGATTACAGATAGGATTTGTTATTGGAAAACTTTGAAGATATCTTGTGAAACCAGCAAATCCCGGATTTTAACTGTCAGCTGTCAAGTTCGTGCTTTCTTTTTCATAAGAAACAACGGTACTTGTTTAGAATCTAGGTACACACGCGAGAAGTGGAGTGTCATTAATTCTAATGAAATAAAACAAAAAAATTGGAGGGCAACTTGGCCCCCTCCCACGCTCATTTTTTTCCGAAGTCACCCAATTTAAATTCTGAGATAGCCATTTTGTTCAACATAGTCAAAATCTAATAAATATGTCTTTTAGGATGACTTAATCCCCCAAAGTTCCCAGGGGAAGGGGTGCAATTTATGAACTTAGCCCTTTGTTTTGGTTATTATGAAGTTTACAGACATTTTCAAGACGGATTTTTTTGTGGGGGGGGGGAGCAGAAGGAGGGGGTTACTCTGGAAAATCTGTCTGTGGAGCATGTTTCCTTCGGGTAAGGGATATTTCTATGACGGGGGCGCCGGATTTCCCAGCATTTTTTAAAAACGATCAGAAATTAAATTTAAAAAAAAACAAGTTTTTTCAACTGAAAGTAAGAAGCAATATAAAAGCTTAAAACGAACAGAAATTATTACGTATATCAGTGGGATCACCCCCAAGTCAATACCTCGCTCTTTACGCTACAGTTTTTTTTTTAGTGTTATCAAAAGAGCTATCTATTGTAATTAAACAGCCTTTGTGATTCAGGGATTTGTGATTTAAACAAAATTTTAACTTTAGCGTAAAGAACGTGGTATTGACTAAGGGGAGAACCCCCTCCTATACGTAATAATAAATACGTAATAAAAAAAAACAATAAAAAAAACAAGCGATACGGCTCAATAGTAATCAAAACTTTTAGAAACTTTTTTTAATGTTTATTCTAAATATATAAATTTTATTAAGTTTAGTATTACTCATAAAAGGCTACGAGCCTGAGAAAATTTGCCTGAATTTTGAAAGAGAGGGGAAACATCTCCTACAAGTGAAATAATTTTAATGAAAATCACACCGTCAGATTTAGAGTATCAGAAAGCCCTATTACATATGTTTCAAGCTCATATCTTCGAAAATCTGCAAATTTATATTTTTTGCCAGAAGAAAGATCACGGATGCGTGTTTATTTTTTTTTTCAGGGGTAGGCCTAATCGTAACGACCCAGTTGCCCTAGAACATCAAGAGAGAGCTCAGTCGAACGGAAATTAAAGTTTATAGTGCCCTTTTAAGGGACCAAAAATGCTGGATGGCAACTTGGCCCCGTCCCACGCCCCTTTTTTCCCAATTTTATCTGATCAAAATTTTGAGATAGCCATTCTGTCCAGCATAGTTGAATAACCCAAAAAATATATCAAACAGTTCGTGGTAACGAACAGTAAGTAAGGAGCGACCCGGCTCAATGGTAACCGAAACTCTAAAAAACTGATTTTTGATACCAATAGATACATCAAAAGAATCAAATTTTAATTCTTTTTTTAAAGTTTCTCTTGTCCCCTCCTCAACCAAAACATATCCCCCAAAAAATAAAAATTCTGGTTATGGCCCTGGTGATTATACATCGTTTTTTCCCGCAATGCCCTTGTCTCTCACTTAGAACTAATTCTGTATTTATTTGATTAAAATACACCATTTGAGATATCCCCCTCCCTCCTAAACTGCAGAATACTCAAAGGATTCTATTGTAGAAGTTGAAGGGCCTTTTTAAGTTTATAATTTGTCCACTGCTTACAGATAGGATTTGTTATTGGAAAACTTTGAAGATATTTTGTGCAACCTGCAAATCCCAAATTTTAACTGTCAGCTGTCAAGTTCGTGCTTTCTTGTTCATAAGAAACAACGGTACTTGTTTAGAATCTAGGTACACACGCGAGAAGTGGAGTGTCATTAATTCTAATGAAATAAAACAAAAAATTGGAGGGCAACTTGGCCCCCTCCCACGCTCATTTTTTTCCGAAGTCACCCAATTAAAATTCTGAGATAGCCATTTTGTTCAACATAGTCGAAAATCGGGCACAGCCCCTGTCATATACGGAATAATTTCTGTTCGTTTTAAGTTTTAATGTCGCTCCTTACTTTCAGTTTAAAAAACTTGTTTTTTTTATTTAATTTCTGATCGTTTTTTAGTTAATGCAGCTTTTATTTTGGCTTGCCGGCATTGAATAAGTAAGCAAAATTTGCATAAAAAATTTACTTTTCTTTTGCTAAATGGCTCTCTAAATTTGGTTCTGACGTAATTTACAAATTAATTTACGTAACGAACTTCTATATTCGTATATTTTTCTTCTGGCAAAAAATACACAGTTGCAGATTTTTGCAGATATGAGCTTGAACCTATGTTATAGGGTTTTCTGATACGCTGAATCTGACGTTGTGATTTTCATTAATTTTTTTTCACTTTTAGGGGATGTTTACCCCCTCTTTAAAAAATCAGGTAAATTATCTCAGGCTCGTAGCCATTGATGAGTAATACTAAACTTAATAAAATTCATATATTTAGAATCAACATTATAAGCCCATTCTTTTGATACATTTATTGACATCAAAGTTTCGTTTTTAAAAGTTTCGATTACTATTGAGCCGTATCGCTTGTTATTTTTATTGTGTTTTTTTTTTTATTACGTATATGATGGGGTTCTCCCCTTAGTCAATACCATGCTCTTTACGTTAAAAGTTAAAAAAATTTTAATTAAAAAACCCCTGAATCACAATGGCTGTTTAATAATCAAAAATAGCCCCTCCTCCAGCCCCCCCCACCAGAAAAAAATTCTTCCTGAAAATGTCTGTATACTTCCCACTAACCAATACAATATGTAAGCAATGGGCAAAGTTCATAACTTGCAGCCCTTCCCCTGGGAACTGTGGGGGATTAAGTCATCGTAAAAGACATATTTATTAGATTTTCGACTATGCTGAACAAAATGGCTATCTCAAAATTTTAATTGGGTGACTTTGAGAAAAAAATGAGCGTGGGAGGGGGCCTAGCTGCCCTCGAATTTTTTTTGGTCACTTAAAAAGGGGAATAGAACTTTTAATGTCAATTCCAATGATCCCTCTTACGATATTCTAGGACCACTGTGTCAATATGATTCCACCTGGGGAAAAAAGCAACTAAACCTGCACCCGTGATCTTTCTTGTGGCAAAAATTGTAAAAGTACACATTTTTGTAGATAGGATCTTGAAACCTTTACAGTAGGGTTTTCTGATACGCTAAATCTGATGGTGTAAATTTCAATAAATTTCAACTACATTTAGGGGGTCTTTCCCCCTTTTTTCGAAAACCAGCCAAATTTTCTCGGGCGCGTAACTTTTGATGAGTAATATTAAACTTGATGAAACTTATATATTATGAAATCATAATTAAAATCTGATTCTTTTGATGTATCTATTTGTACCAAATTATGTTTTTTAAAGTTTCGGTTACCATTGAGCCGGGTCGCTCCTTACTTACAGTTCGTTGCCACAAACTGATTGAAAAGCCAGTTATTTAAAGATACTTCATATTCCACAGCCCTTGTGTTCTATGAATCATTCCTAAGGTAACGATTCATATAACTATTACAAAAACTGACGAGCTTAAAGAGCAAGGGTTGAGAAAGGAGCAGCTCCACTCATATTTAAAATGGCTCTTGTTTCTCTTGAGCTTAAAACTTGGTTTTATAAATGGAATTTCTGATTGTTTTTCTAATTTTGAAAAGAAATCCTTTCCTGCTTTCTGTGTAAAATTTGGCTCAGAAATTTCTCTGAATCTTACCATGAAAAACTATTCCCCCGGAAGGGCTTTATACCACTCAAGGACCCCCTTCCCACCAAAAAATACCACTTCACATTATAATTTTTTTCCTATTCTGCAATTAAAAATACTATATGTGAACGGTGGGCAAACTGTGGAACTTGTAGTTCCTTCTTCTGGGACTATAAGGGATCATTTCCTCCCCAAAGATAAATTATTGGACCTTTCTACTGTTTAAAACAAATTAATAATGCCAAATTTTGATATGTCATTATATGGGTAAAAAGAGGCGTGGAACAATTGCTAGCGACCCTCCAATCTTTGGTTATTCTCAAAGGTCATTAATATTTGTGATTCATGATGAAATAAGCCCTCTTCTAATCTTCTAGGTTTGGTTTGCTACAATTGGGCATGGGGCATGAAACATATAAAACCGTATCTCTTCAAGGAAAAAGTACAAAATTCAAGATTTTAGATAGAAAATAGGATTTAAAACTTCTACACTTAGGCTCTCTAATCAGAAAATAATAAAATGAAAAATAAAGTCAAAACAGGTGAGAAAACAAGGATTTTGTCAGCCAGTGGCAAACCATGATGACAAAGAAACAAACAAATATTTCTACAAGGACCTCCCTCAAGCTGTCCTCAGTGATAAACAAAAAAGAAGGAAGAAAAAAAACACCAAACATTTAACCTTTCGAAGTTTACCCAACAATCACAAAACAGACGCTCAAAGTGTCTTTGAATTTGACAGTGAAAGAAGACACAACCATGTATTTTATAAAATAACATCTTATTTAAAATAAAGTATTTATCGATTCAACGTTTCTTGTATTTTTTTTCTATATGAATGAATACTAGATAGGAATGACACTAAAGGCTAAGTAGAAACAGAGTTGAAGGTATAGAGTGAAAGGATATAAGGATAAAACAATAGCTCCAGAGGGAGCTATTTAGAGGGTTAGAATCACCCTTTTCCAGTGAACCTGGCCATTTAAATCTGTTTTAACAAGAGTCCCTCTTGATATGAAACCAGTGATAAACAAAATTTCTTATTTGAACGAAAACCATCAAAAAATTTTAACTAAATGTTTTATACAATATCCTTACAAAAAATATAATTTATACATAGAGGAAACAAATATATTTACAAATAAAATGTCTACTTTTATTTTTGCACATTCTACACCTTAGAAGTAGGTATTTATAAATCCTAAGTTGAAAAGACATCCATTTTTTAAAAAGGGGTTTATCTCTCACTGCCATCTTTATTTCAAAGTACTTGCTCTACCACTGAATTCCAGCAAACCCTTAATTATTCAATGCAAATGAACTTTCGCCATTGCTTTCATATTAGCTTATAGAACAAAAACCAATTTTTTGACATGATTCCTATACGTGCCACATTTCGATAGAGTCGTGTTTGGTTTAGAATTGGCATGTCATCACCTTCGTATTAGCTTAAGAAACAAAACAGTCTTGTGACGTCAGCTCTTAAACATGCCCCTTTTCGACAAGAATTCATTTTTGTTTCTATGCGGCCATGCCACACAAAAACCTGTTTCAAACATGCCACAAAGCGGCTGATCCTGTTTTCGACCGACCCAGATCCAATGAAACCAACGGGAATATTGTATTGAACAGTTGGGTACCAGCTGTGGTGGCTAGAGACTAGTTTATTTTTACGGAATATCGATTAAAAGAAGCTTCAAAATGTTTTTCAAAGCGAAGTAAATAAATATATTAAACTAAAAACGAGTAGAAATATAGTTATATCATTATTAAAACTTCAAACGAACAGACGTTAAAATAAAGAATTTATAACATTTCATTTTTCTCTACCATGCTGCTGCAACTACAAATGTTTAAATAAGCTTTTGTTTTTATTTTGTTGGGTTCAGCCGAACGGGATTCAGTTTCACAGGGGTTGAGTTGTAATAGTCTTGTCCAAATTTCCCGGCCGACATTGCCACTGCTGACGAGAATGGGTCTGGGTGGTTTTCAGAGTGGACGGAGAAGTTTCTATACAACGCCATGAATCAGTGAAAGACATTGTTTTCCCAAATATAATAAGCCCTTTCCCCTTCAATTTTGTAGCTTCTATAATTGTTCCTTAATGGATTGAGAGATGTACTGGATACCATCAAACAAAAACCAATGGTAGACCTTCTACCACAAAACGGAACCTTCTGGTACATCATTTTCTGTCGAAATGGTATGGGGCAAATGGTTTTAAAATTACAAAAAACCACGAAACGCTCCGATTAGATAAAAAAAATAGTATATGAAAACAATTATACACCTTTATTAAAAAAAAAGTCAGAAACTGAATCCAAAGTCGAAAAAGACAAATTTAAACTGATTTTTTATTCACTTTTGAGAAAATGTGCGAATCTGCTGACATCGCAACAGGTATGATGTTGCAACAGATTCAGACGAATATACACAAATCATTGTTAATCCAAATTTCAGGTCGTTTAATCATAGGGTCAGACATGGTGTTTTAGCACCAGAATAGAAAAAAAAGGCTCAGCGTCGGCTGACCATCGCAAACACAAAGGATCAATAAGCAAATTGTCCCAGGAGACTAGCCTGACCAGAGGACATGATTGAGTACTATTGAGAATCGGTGGTTTGACTTTGAAATTTCTTGCTCCATTTAATAGAAAAAACACAAACCACGGTTTCTGATAATGTAAATTTTTATCAAAACTGAATATCTGTAGCTTTAGCACAAAACGGGAGAAGTTAGATGGTTTTTCTAAGATTTCTAGGAAATCAGCAGTCGGCTTTTAGCTTTCTTACGTTAATTCGGATCTTTTGACCAAGCTCTACAGGTTATGGAAAGACTACCCAATTAACTCTAAATAGTTCGGCCATAGGAACTAAAAATTGTTTACAATTGACGGGATATAGAGATTCCTTAAGGAACCACATCCCCTTAAACAAAAATTAAGTAGTGGGTAGTTAAATCAAAAGAATAGCTTAAAAGATCATGTTCGACTTTCTGTATAACATAGCTACAACACAGTGTCCAAGGGTGGGAAAAGTGGGCTATGGAGACACTGACTCTGCTTTTAAGGGTGAAAAACGACAGTTTAAAGGAGGCTTTAGCCAATGGCGATATCATCAGTTTACGGAAGTATTAAGCAAGCTGGGATGTGGAACTGCGCCCTGAGCCAGAGAAGCGCCGATCTCTAAATCGGAAACTGGAACCATGGTATGGACTGGTATGGTATTTAGTGCCCACCAAAGACTGAAGTGGAAGTAAATATAAGATACGTAAATTTCTTTATTAGTATAGGATTTTATAGAATAGTATAGAATTTTGTATAGAATTAGTATAGAATTTTGCCACATTTCTTAGTAGTTTTTATTCAGGTTATAAAAAAGTACTCTTTTCATTATTCACCCTCGGCCCCCCCACCAAAAAAAAATTTCTGGGTACTTGCCCGATTGCATAATTGTTGAAATGATATTAATAAGACAACTGTTCTTAAAATGTCTCCCAAACAGACGTTTTTTTTTTTTATTTAAATATTTAAAAACAAGTTGCTGAAAAAATAAAAGCTTTGGATTGGAAAAAATAAGAAAGTTGGTATGTATAGAGTTGCTTTTTAAACCAAAAATTTAATATAATTTAAAATGGTAAAATTTGAGTTTTTTAAAGTCACTTGTCACATGATTAAAATTTCAGTATAAGCATACTTTGCTTTTTAATCAACGTTTTTTGCAACGCCTACAAGAAAGTTTTGATGTGTGGAGTCAGTTCAGAAAATTCTATTTTTAGAAACTGATTACGAGGTTATTCTTAATATGCGAAACCTTCCTGGAAGCTTAACTTCTCGGGCCCACTAAATTAAGTTTCTCCTAAATCAACTACATGCAACGGATTAAACAATAACAATGTTAAAAACACACTGCTATAACAAACAATCTTGCAATTACTGGTCTCAGAATCTCTGTGATCAGACACGTGCAAGTAATAGCAACGTGCAACGTGCAAGAATCTCTGTACTCAAAACACGTGCAGTAATATACAACACATAAGAAGTCATGAGTCTGTTTTCTCTCTTAATGATCATTAATACACTATAAAACCAGACGTTTTTTCCCTTTTTTAGTTGCTTTTTTTGGTGACGGAAATTGTTAATATTGCATTATACAGTGATATGTTTTTCTGCCATGTATTGTCTACATCACAAACCTTAAATGAAGCAATCCTGATCGATTGAATATATTTACTCATGTCTTCTCTTTCGTACACCCTCCCTCCCCATCTCACCCAGCTGAATAATCCAGTTTCTTAAATTTCCATGATGTACATGTAACTGAACCCTCGTGTGACTGAGCCCCGTACAACTAAAACCTCGTGCAACACATGTAACTGAACCCTCATGTTTTATCTCATTTTTTTAACTTGTTTTAACTATTTAACTCAACCCCCGAACAACTGAACCCTCGTTTAACTCAATCCCATTTAACTGAACCCCTGTGCAACTCAACCTCATTTAACTGAATCCCCATTCAACAGAATCCCTCGTTTAACTCAAACCTTGTGTAATTCAATCCCCATTTAAATCAAGCCCTGTTTGACTCAACTCATCCCAAGGTCTAAGATTAAGTTTTAACTAGCGTTGACTAGAAGCTCAAAATTTGCTTCTCGTTGCGTTTGCAGTTTGTAACTTATATTGCCCATCTGGCTATCCCCAGAACTTTCACGAACTGAAACAAACTTTCAGGAATGGGTCTATTGCCAAAATCATGGCCCGATAAAATATTACTTTGGTTTTATTGCAAACTATGAGGTTTCACGGTAGATGTATCTTTTTCTTTGTTTTTGATTAGATTTATCGGTAACTTTTTATGATGCTCATTTTAACTCTTAATCAACTTTCCATATTGTCATGTGCTTTCAAGTTTTGAGCCTTGTTATAGAATCCCAAGAAAAGTGTATTAAGTAATTTTCAACCCTCCTCCATCAAAGAGGGTGAGTCACGAACTTTAAAGCGAAGTTCGTTGTTTGCATCTGAGCCCAAACCTTCAGGATGCATTACCGAAAGGAAAAAGCACCAAGGGAAATAAGTTTCAACGACTTTCAGACACGGGAGGTAAAGGAGTCGTAACCCCTCCCACTGCCCTTGATAGAACATTGTTGTTTTGTATGGACCATTGTGCGGTTGTGCATTTTACACGTATCAAACCATTGATTTATCTAAAACCAAGTCTTTTTTATTCTGTTAAATATTAATCTTAAAAAGCTATTTCCAAAATAAAGACCAGAATGAGTGTTGAGTTGCAGGAGGATTCACTTAAACGGATTGAGTTGCACGAGCGTTCGGTTAGATAGGGATTGATTTGCGCGACGGTTCAGTTGCACGAGGCTGAGTTGCACGGGGGTTGAATAGCGTGACAGCTAAGTTAAATGGGTTTGAGTTCTGTTGCACAACGGTTGAGTTACACGGAGTTAAACTTGCACGAGGGTTCAATTACATGGGTTCAATTGCAATGGAACCATTTTCCATGTATTTCGACCGTAACTGCAAAGTCTTAGACGGTTAGGTGGGTGGAGGCTGATTCAAGCTTACATTTTATCCTTGTGTTCTTTTTTCCTCGTGAAGGACATTACGCAGTACGAGACGTACGAGTTTTGGGCTAAAAAATGACTATTTTGGCTAAACAAGGAGAAATTTTCATGAGCAAACTTGTCTGTGGCAAACATTTCTTCCAGCAATGAAAAAAATGATACGTTATTTTCCAATACTTAATGACTTTTGCCATTTCTTGGCCAAATTAATCTATAACCGTCCATGAATAAATTAGCAACAGAAACAGGACATCCAAAAATGTAAATTGTGCTCCGTTACAAGTAGTTTTTTTTAAGAAGCCATTTGCAAAATACCCAAAAAAAAAAGAAGATTTATTTTACGTATTTCAGACCCCCCCTCAATAAATTATCTATGAGATGTTTATAGACTATTAATGAACCGTAATTATATACCATAAATCCAATGAAACCAACGGTAATATTGTATTGAACAGTTGGGTACCAGCTGTGGTGGGTAGAGACTAGTTTATTTTTACGGAATATCGATTAAAAGAAGCTTCAAAAAGTTTTTCAAAGCGAAGTAAATAAATATATTAAACTAAAAACGAGTAGAAATATAGTTATATCATTATTAAAACTTCAAACGAACAGACGTTAAAATGAGGAATTTATAACATTTCATTTTTCTCTACCGTGCTGCTGCAACTACAAATGTTTAAATGAGCTTTTTTTATTTTGTTGGGTTCACCTGAACGGGATTCAGTTTCACAGGGGTTGAGTTGTTCAAATCTTGTCCAAATTTCCCGGCCGACATTGCCACTGCTGACAAGAATGGGTCTGGGTGGTTTCCAGAGTGGACGGAGAAGTTTCTATACAACGCCATGAATCAGTGAAAGACATTGTTTTCCAAAATATAATAAGCCCTTTCCATGGGCGTAGGGAAGGTGGGGGGGGCATCTGCCCCCCCCCAAGAACTTCAAATTTACAATAGAATTTAGCAAGAACTTTCTGTATGTTGGAATTTTTTGTTGGATGTTACCTGGTAGATGGTTAAAAAAGCTGGAAATAAATATAAATTTCCAAATATCATTTGTGATATCAACATTGGCCTTTTGATCTTCAATATGGATTTCGGTCCAATGTGTGGATAGGAGACTGGCCCACGATCGGCTGATTTTGACTTGTTTAATTCTCCATGAATTGATTCAAGCGATAAGAAGTTGCTGATCATGTTAAAGCAAAAGTAACTCATTCAATACCATCCTTGAAAAAGACAATTAGAAATACTCCGCCATTTTTTACCTGGATGCCTCTCTATCCAAGTGGTCAAGAGGGCCAAACCTGGGCCATCCTGGCACTGGTTCGGTCTTCTCTGCCTTAAGTTTGGCCACCTGACAAAAGAAAAAGAAAAGTAACCAGGGGAACCTTAAAGCTTGTTTTTCAGCTATAAAATTAAGAAAGAATATGGTCAGCATAAAAAACTACAAAATGAATTCCATTAAGGTTAAAAAAAAATAAAGAGTATTAATTTCAAATTATATATTGAATGATCAACACCAAAAGTAAGCCGCTCCGCTAATCTTGGTGTTCTACCTTTCAGTGGTGGCAGTTTTATTTCAAATTCTGTCTTTAAGACACTATTCATCTTGTCAGTTAGCGCAGTCTCTTGCTCCAGTCTTCTTCCAAAAGAGGACCTTAAGTTCTTCAGTTGCTACTTTCGATAATGATAACATTGTGAACAGAATTCCCTTTCTTGCTCTTCAGATCAATCAGAATGTAATCACCAGCCTTGACTTTCTCAGTGTCAAATTAGAAGTTGCTGGTAGGGGGCTTGTCTTCAATGTCTATGCTGGGGTCTGAAGAGTTGTTGTATACAGGATCATCTACGTCAGAATCGTCACTCTAACTGTACCTCTTGTTGCCTGAGACACGCCTTTTGCTTTTTAGTCTTTTCACTTTTCTGACTTTCTTCCGTTCCAGGACTAGGGCTTTTTGGCAGATACAGCTTTTATCCTAGCAGTAATGCATTCTTTCATAGGGGTGTCAGTGAGCACTTCTGACTTTTTCATATTTTTTTCCTGCTGATTTTTTGGGTTTGACTTGATTGATAAAATGCTGCAAGTAAAGCAAAGAACGAGAGGCAGTCATCCAGCCAGAAGTATTTTCTGAGCTGATCATGATGGTTCCTGGTAAAGCTCCCCTGAGTAAAATTTCCGGACACTTTTTGTGGGGAAATAAGTAGAGGAGGGACTGTGTTCCCAACACATTAACACTAGCACCAATCATGGTCAACTGACCTCTTTCTGCTGACGTGACCTTCCCTACTTACTTCGGACCTCGCTGTGCAATGATTTTACGAGGCTTGTGGATTTTTTCAGACCTGATTCGTCAAAACCTCAAATGTCTTGTGGTTTGAACATGAGTTTATATAGGCCTCAACCCAGGTTGTTAAAGAAAGCTCCTACACTGTGACAGTTGAAAGCAGTTGTCCGTAATAGGCTTGTACTTATTGGCGTTCTTACTGATAGAGTTTTAAGTCAATCCATAAAACCGCGGTACCAAATCTTTACCTGTAATTCCACCACTGTGTCCACTGCCTTTGCAGTTCCGTTATCCGGTACTTTTATGCTCTTAATAATGGCATAAGTGTATGCAAATTTACACGCTTCTAGGGGAATATAGTAGAAAGCATATCAGCTATCGTTTTCAAGTAAGTTTTCAGTCTTTTTGCTTGTTCCTCTGTAAATATTAATCATGGGCTGTAACAGGGTGTAAGGAAATTCAGGTCCAGACTTTTTAGAGGTATATTCAGCTTTTCAACTTTTTTTTATGTAGTCTTGCAGCGTTCCTCCAGGGACACCCATGGTACTTCCAGAGAATCCAACTGACTTCTTGTAGAAGAAGACAGAAAAAACTGATATTTTCTTTTCTTCTGGATCACAGCCACCTTTCTTTCTTTTCTCTTCTGTTTTACTTTTAATCATTTTATCTTGAATGAAATTTAACAGAAAAAAAAAGAATTTCAGTTCACCTACTGTTCTGACAGGATTAAACAACACCAGAAATAACACAGTTTTGGGTATTAAGCTTGCCTTCAACCTTTAAATATGCTGTTTACACAGCTTTTACAAGCATAGCCCACTTTTGGACACCTTGGTACGGCATGCCGAATTTACCCTGGGTATTGTGTCCGAACATGGGAGTTCACTATCTCACAGGATGAAAAAATACTAACAGCAAACTGGTGAAGATGGCACGTCTCGGAAGCTGCCAAAAACAGGCAAATAATAGGAGAATACAATGCGAGTTTACAACGCGAGTTTTCTAGTATTCGTAATTAGGCATAGGCTTTCAGACAAAATTGAACAAAATTCCAGAGTTAATCACCATAAAACCTGATCCAATCTGAAATTTTTGGTAAAAGTATTAATTAAGGTCAGACTTTTTAAAAAAATACACTGCAATCTGTCAGAGCGTTTACAATCCACCAGAAGCCCCATAGGTTTTTGTATTGAAACTGTTTGCTTTGGCTAGACGTGGGCCGGTCTCCCCTATACCAATTTTAATATTTAATTTTGCCCAACTGTAAACTTTTGAGTTGAATTCTTAGAAGAAGCTGTTATCCAACCATAATGCGATTTGTGTCAAATCGCTTTTGTGATGTTTATGTTTTCTGGAAATTGGAAGTAGGATAGTGGGTCTCTTATGTTATACTGTTGCAGGAAAAGTGGAACATGGAAAATACTAAAGGCCGAGTTTTAGTGAAATATAGAATGACTAGTTTCTAAAGACCTATATTCAAAGGACCTCGGTAAGTATTAGTAAGATCCCTCCCCCCTCCATCACAGAAGCGGCTGCCCCCCCTACACAAGATTCTGCCTACGCCCATGGCCCTTTCCCCTTCAATTGTCCCACCATTATATATGGGACAATAGTCATTGTCCCACCATCATCACCTGAACAATTAAAAGAAGAAGAAAAAAAGTTACATTGCCTTATGTCTTTCATAATGTCAACTGAACATGTTAAAAAACATATATATATATATTTTGTTTTTTTTATGTGATTTTTTGTAGTGATGTCATTTTATACTATTCTTAGGAGGTTAATTTTTAACAATTGAACTTTAAAAAAAAACTAATGGTTATTTCCTAGAATATTTTATAAATATAAATTAGAAATTTTGGTCTAATTCGACCGTTTGACCCTCGTCAATATAATTGTTAACGAAATTTGACGATCGTTCAACTGATACGGTATGCTCTATGAACAGTTGCTCCTCGACTTCAGTTAATGGACATGAACCCAATATGTCAGTAGTTGATGGTGTTACTTTGTCAATAATCCGTATTTTCCTGTGTATTTTGCCAGCGGATTTTTGTGAAATTGACCTGGGCTAAATAAATGTTTTTAAGAAAAAAGAACTTTTTTCTCCATACAAATCAACAATTACAGTGCAATTAAAATGTTGGATGGTCCTTTTTAGAGCCCCCCCTCCCCCTCCCCCTCCCCCTCCCCCTGGGAGGACCCAGGGGAACCAGGGGCTTCCTTTAAGGTAGGAGGATCGATGCCCTTTCCGAGTTGGGGGTATCGGACTTCACAACACTGTTCAAATAGAACAGTCTCAAATTCTTTTCTCGAATGCAACTTTTTCAAACGAAAATAATTGCTTGAGTTCTCTGTATTGTTTTCTTCGCATCATTGTGAAACACATAATCGGTGATTATTAAAAGGACTTTCTTACCGCAAAAAGACATCCTGTTACAAGGAAACCCCTAATTAAAATTCAAAGCGGATGAAGTTGGCGATGGAGTAATTTGATAAGAGCCCGGATGTGCGTGATGGTTTAGTACAAAAAATACGGCAGTTTGAGAACGATTTTTGTGAAACAGTGAATAGTTAAGTTTTTGTTTTTCAAATAGTTAGTTTTTGTTTAAAAGGAATATTTATAGCGTCTTGGTTAGAAGTTACAAGGTAAGTTGTTTTTTTTTTTATAGAAATGCGTGATAAGCATTCCTTTATATACCGCTAATTTGGTTAATGAAAGAAAATGAAATAGTTTAGAAACAAATTTTAAGTTTTACTCATCAAAAGCTATGTGCCCGGGAAACTTTTCCTTATTTTTGAAAATAGGGATAGAAAAAATACATACACTTACAAGTTCTGGCTGTACGTCAGAAGTCCCTGGCATGGCTTGAAGAAGAGTGTCCCTCTTATCTTGACGAGAGGAGGCTGAGGCGTTATGTGAAGCAGCCCAGTCACTTTTCAACTTCCTTCCATCTTGCGTGCAGCTAACACTGGGGACAGAGGACCCCGGCATTAAGAGATTAGCGGCCATTGGTTGGTCAAGCTCATGTGTAATTCTACAAGCATATTTGATAATAGACTGTATTGCAGTTTACATTAATTCAGATTCTCTATATTTTTCTTTATTTTCAGAAGGGGGGGTTATTTAACTTATCCGATTCATTGAAAAAAAGGCAAAATTTATAATTAAAAAAAAAAGCATTTTTGGTTTGGAACGTAATTCAGTTTATGTTAGGCATCTAAAGTAGTGTAAAAAAAACATCTTGATTTCAAAATCAGGGGTTTTCAATTACTTTTTTGAGCAGCTGAATCTTAGTTCGAAAAAAACTGGGTTTGCCACGAAATTTTACAAAACCTTACTTGAGTCTTTTTTTTCTGCTTTGAAAAAGTTGCAAGATGCTTATCTTTCTGCTAAAAAGCTGGCAGGGGGAAGGGAGCCATTTTGGTCCTTGGGTCATAAAGATTAAGAATCCACGGATTATTCTGATTTAAACAGGGTGCAATATGTGCCTATTTTTAGCATTAAAAAACTGGTGTTAAAATAGGGGGGGCTGGAATTTTTTTTTTTTTTTTTTTTCAATTAAATAAATATTTATATTTTCCTTTATTATCAAAATAAAATACTCATTGTTACAAATTTAGATTTTTTTAGAATGATTTTCAGCTCTTAAACTAAGGTAAGCAGCAGCATAGATTCTAAATTGTTTTGATTCTTCTTCTAAAGACTAAAAGCACCATTAGGCTACTATGATCTAAAATATCACTGAAATACATTTTCCAGCAGTACATGGTAACGAAGTATAAGTAAGGAACAAATCATGTTAATAGTAACCAAAACTCTAAAAAGGAAGCTTTTGTAAGCATTAATACATTAAAAGAATCAACATTTTATTCTAACCTCAAAGGACCGATCGACAGATAAGCCGACTTCTTCAAAAAAGTTGCAAAGTGTTTGTCTTTCTGGTGAAAAGCTGGCAGTGGGGATGTGACCAGGGTTGTAATGGGGTATAAAGTAGCGATACTCCACTTAGTTTCCCTATTAAAAAAGGGTGCAATATGTTTATATTTTTTTGCATTAAAAAACTGTTGTTCAGTTTGAGCGAGATGGAATTTTTTTGTTTTTTTCAATTTAATAAAAATTTATATTTTCATTAATTGTAAAAAAAAGATAATAATTTTTAAAAATTTAGATTTTTTTAGAATGATTTTTAGCTCTTAAACTAAGGTAAGCAGCATAGATTCTAAATTGTTTTGGTTCTTCTTCTAAAGACTAAAAGCACCATTAGGCTACTATGATCTAAAATATCACTGAAATACATTTTCCAGCAGTACATGGTAACGAACTATAAGTAAGGAATAAATCAGGTTAATAGTAATCGAAACTCTAAAAAGGCCCACTGATCTTGATAAAAATCACACCGTAAATTTCAGCCTATAAGAGAACTATGTAGAGGTTTCAGCTCCTAAACAATAGGCTTCTAAGTGTATAAGTAGCCTAAGTTCTAGTGTCTGTCTTAAGTAGTCAAAACTTTTTAAAAGAGGTAACCAAACAGTGTAAGGAAAGAATTTCTTCCTTAACTTAATGACAAGACAATTTCTTTTTATTATAATAATGAGAAAATTTTTACTTACCAGAAATTGCTTAGAATTATCCATTTTCTATGTAAATGTTTACAAAAAATGTCATTAGTGTTAAGTTGAATAAACTATTCAAAACTGTTGAACAATCTAATTTGAAACCTGAATATATACAAAAAAATAATTGCATAACAGCGAAACAAGACGTGGTGGTTCTGGTTTATAACTAAAAAAAAGACATTGAACTTTGAAATTGCGTAAATCGCCTGGCAAAGAGAGAGTGTAATGCTCCTATAGAATAGAATTACCTACTGGAAGAACCGGAAGGAACATAAAGTCGTAGAAATGGTAGTTCCTACTCTACTCATATTAGCGCCGGAGGGAATATAAGGAAGAGATTTTTGCTGTAGTTTTATACTTTTATTAGTCTGTGAATAGAATTCAAAGGAGTGAGAAGAACAGTTTTGACTTTACTCATTTGGATATATATTTGTGTTGATGGCGATGAGTGGAATGTTTACCATATTAGAAGTTGATAGTGGAGTTGATGATAATAATACAAGAGCACCAAACATTGCGGTGGAAATCACGAAAGGATCGCGGTTTTGTCTGGAATGGGATGCAGTATATGCAAGATATGTGACATCCTTGAGCAAATTTAAAATGGAGGATCAATTATGTTTCGCCGCAAAAGTTGATATAGCACATGTGAATAGACTTCAATGTGCTTTAAGTGCATTAGTGAAACATATCGAAGACAATAAACAGTATCGCTAATTGTACATGCTTTTCTGGTTAGGGCTGACGAATCAGGGTCAGTCTAGAGTCAGCAGTCAGAGTGAAAGGACTGAAAAATGAATAAATTTGAGAAAGAGAATTAGATCAAATCTAGTGTTTATGGAAAAACATTTGATTTTGAATGATGATTTTCTCGAGTTATCTCTTCAACGCAGGATATTCTCTCAGGGAACACTTGACAATATAATGAGGAGTAATTCTCCCCCATTGGACTATTGTATGAAACTTTTAAAATGTGATTCAAATGCTAATACTCAATTTATTAATATATTAATTGGAACAAAGCAGAATCATATTGTGGATACACTTTTGAAAACATTGCCAATGGATTCAGTGTAAATGGCTCCTCCTTCGAAAGAAGTAACGTCACAGAGTTACTCATCTCCCCATTCCTGTCACTGAATTTATCGAGCGAAGACGATCAGTTTCGCTTTAGCTGTGAGAGAGTTGACATTGGAAACCAAAAATGTTCTATACATGTCCATTGTGCATGTACACTCTTGGCAGTTGGACTCAATGTGAGAATTGTACAATTATTGATGACTATAGTGAAAAGTGTAAATTATGTAATCCTTGTAAATTACATAGAGGCTATGCAGTACAAATTAAAGGATGTAATTCATGTCTTGAAGAGATTTGTGACTCTCACGCTAGAGGGTACCTGTGCTCTAATTGTCACTATGACAAATGTGATCAGTGGGAGAGTACTCACCCCGCTATGATTGGAAAGAATCCCAAACGTGATTTTAGTTTATTTCTACGAGATTGGTATCGTCGTGGATTTAAATTATTCTGGGAAGAGGAATCTGGTCTACGATTCAACTGTTGGGGTAACAAGACAATTTGATTTCTACGTCATCGTTGTGACGAAACTGCCTATTATGACTATAAACCAAGTGATTTTTATTTGACAGTTACCGAATGTGATTCACCATTTGAAAACACTGTATGTGATATTGCTTCAAATAGACAGATTGAAACCCGTGAATTTCATAATATGACGGCAAATAGTATCCTTGACTATACAAAGAGATATGGCAAGACTGAAGTTACATTATACTGTACAAAATGTGATCCTGGCTTTGCAGTCAATCAAGATCAATATATAGTGAATCCAAATGATTTACCAGCATTAGTGGATCACGACAGTTGCCTATACACCGATGAAGAAGAAGAAATCTAAAGTGAAGATTTAAAGACATTGTTGTATATATATATGCATTTTATTAATAAACAAATTCACAAACATTTTTTAAGCACTTTACTCTTAGGGCACTGAAATCAATACTATATAGGTCTGAGAGGATATTTTCCACTAGAAAGTCGTTCAGACGTGGATTGTCAACATAAATGTGGAGAAACTGCTTGTAAGTATAGCCGCAACATCGTAACACAAAATATAGTAGTGCATGGAAGCCACAGCTTTTAGTCGTTAGATCCTGCACCCTCTTCCAGATTCAGATTCAATGGGGTTTAATTAAAACAAATAGAAATAAATAAAATTAAATAAACTTCTCTATGCAAAAAAATGCACGTTGAGTCCCTTAAAAAAATAACGATTCCTCCTAATCACGCTTTACGACTCTTGCTTTACTCCTCAACACAACCACATCCCTCAACCATACAATCACTATCTAAGAGATTCCCCCCTTCCTCCCCAAAAGCACAGCTACCTTAACCACACAAAAAAAAAATCAATAAATAAAAATTTGGAAAGAATCCTAAACGTGATTTTAGTTTATTTCTACGAGATTGGTATCGTCGTGGATTTAAATTATTCTGGGAAGAGGAATCTGGTCTACGATTCAACTGTTGGGGTAACAACACAATTTGACTTCTAAGTCATCGCTGTGACGACACTGCCAACTATGACTGTAAACCGAGTGGTTTTTATTTTGCAGTTAACAAATGTGATTCACCACTTGAAAACACTGTATGTGAAATTGCTTCAAATAGACAGATTGAAACTCGTGAATTTCATAATGTGAATGCAAATAGTATCATTGAGTATGCAAAGAGATATGACAAGAGTGAAGTTACATTATACTGTTGAAAATGTAACCCTGACTTTGCAGTAAATCAAAATCATTGTACAGTGAATCCAAAGGATTTTCCGGCATTAGTGGTTCACGACAGTTGCCTATACACCGATGAGGAAATCTAAAGTGAAGATTTAAAGACATTGTTGTATATATATGCTTTTTATTAATAAACAAATTCACAAACATTTTTAAGCACTTTACTCTTAGGGCACTGAAATCAATACTGTATAGGTCTGAGAGGATATTTTCCACTAGAAAGTCGTTCAGACGTGGATTGTCACTATAAATGTGGAGAAACTGCTTGTAAGTATAGCCACGGCATCGGAACACAAAATATAGTAGTGCATGGAAGCCACAGATTTTAGTCGTTAGATCCTGCCCCCTCTTTTAATTTTGAATAACAGTTTTCGCACTGCTCTCAAAATAGTTGCTGATGTGGGGTGTGTAAAATGTATAGGGTAGGCCAAGAGGATCAAAAAATTCAATCGTCTCCATTGTTTTGAAAGATGCACAGCCAATGACCTGTCAGTACAGTCGATGGACTGCTATTAATAATAATCAAAGTATTGTTCACACTTTGAATTTTTCCAAGATAGTCTGAGGGTAGACAATAGGATTTGTGCTGGGACATGTAGGGGTCCATATTAAATACAATGATTATTTGACTGGTATTCATGGCACCAAGTCTAGTAGAACACTGCCTTCGGGAGTGATTTTCCAATAGGCTTCATATTGATTTAGTGAGATTAGTGCAATACTCTCAGCCAATGGGTTGGCAAATGTACACTCTAAACGCACAGTCCCCGTACGTACTATACTCATATCCTGTGTGCCAGACGAATCCAGTACAATGATACCATGTGTTTTAGAAACATTTCTTCGGTTATACCATTTTCAAATAGTTGCAAATCATGATCTAGGGTTTGCTGGGTCAACTCGTGTAATATTCTAAAGGTTCTATTAAAAGATGGACTGTAGAGTGGGATACCATGTACTTTGCACGCAAGAGGCGAAATTCCAAACATTTCCAATTTATTCGGGCATTCTGTCTACGACGCAATTGTACTGGCACTTTTTACAAAGTCCAAAGCAAGTTTCGAGGGGATTTCACCATTGATAAAGGATGAATCGGTGAAGGTGCGTGCCCCCATGGCTATATGACGTTGATTTGTGATTGTATGAGGAACAAGTAGTTTAATATTATTTCCATGGGCTCTCAGTTTTTCCACTTCAAAAGCAACAGAACTCATGACATGTTGTTTAAGCACATGGAGTAGTGCTGAGATGAGGAAAAGACTTGCATCAGGATTGGCGACAAGGTCCTTACGAAATATGAAATTGGAGGGTGAGAACGCTAGTTGTCTTTACACTTTAACACTGGACAATAGCCATTCGGGTATATTAAGAATTTCATGATATATTTTTCACACTAGATGTAATTCACTAGTTGTAGCATTTTTAAGTGCGTCTGTACTATCAGCATTAGTAATATATTCATATCCATTGGAGGTGCCTCTCATTGCCTTGTAGGACTTGGGTGGCGTCAGCACGAATTGCATGTAGCGTGTATAGTTTGAGAGATTGTTGCTTGTGCTCACCAGCGTGCTATTGATGTAGACACTAATTTGACGAAATGAATTGTGTAGTATACAATTTTCATAGGATATCCCATCGGCTCGAATTGGCATTGTATTATCGGATTTCCGGACATTTATTTGTAAATCTATAAATGTTGAAGACATGTCCATAAATTAGTCTTCAATGGAATAAATTTGAAAGTGGATATTAGCTGAGAGGGGTTCTTGTGGATAAAAGTGTTCATATCATCCATGCTTGACTCTCAAATCAACATTTTCAGCATAGAATAGATTCAATGAGTCGTTGATTGAAGGTTGAGAATCCTTATGCGGCAGGTAGAACATCTTAAGAGAAGAAATCTAGTTTCGATCTAACAATTCTCTTCCTGGGGCTTCTGTTTACACTACGTGTCGGCTTTTTCCTTCTTTTCTTTGACAAAAGGGATGATGTCTTTCGTTTCCAACCTGAGTCGAGACTGATGAGTGATGCATTGTTTCTTGACCTTTTTAAACCTTTACCATTTTGTTTTAATTTCTCGCCAAGGGTTCGCGCACTGGACCTGAGATTTTCCGTAGCATTTTTTTTTTAAATCCTTGCCAGAGCCCCAATCGTATAGTGTAGAGGATGCAAAATCTGTCGTAGCCGGTACAAGATATTTTCTAGCCAGTGGTAGTGAAGAGCGAAACAGCTTAGCAAACCAACTGCCAAGACCATAGCCAGACATTGACGAGCGACCCTTGTAATAGTCCATTCCATTGCCCAGTTGTCTTGGGCCAAGAGTATTAACATAGCAGTCAATATCAGGACAAGTGAATACCACTTTTCTATTAGACATCTTGCTGTTGAACGATGGGACGAAAATGACATGCAATCACAGCCAAACCTTTTGAAATTGCTATGGGATCACCTAATTCAGTTCTTAATGTTAACTGACAGAGTTCCAAATAGGAAGTGTTTACGGGAATATACTGAAGATGCTTTATATTGTAGTGATGAGCATTTTCTTGATTGGTTTTTCGTTGTAGGACTCGCTGGAGGGGAACATTCGAATTACCGATATAATATGTTCCACAAATGAGGTATAGAGAAATAAAAAGGCTGCCGTGGTGACGGTTAATAAAAGATATGGGAAAATTAACTTTATGTTTTCGTCACTTTTACAATTTATTAAATTTAGCTTAAAGACGAGAGTGGCCTTAAGACTATCGTTGAGAATAACCTTTTCACTGGCAATAGGTGAACTAATGTAGATCTCGCCCTCCTCCTTTGAATAGTTGAAATGAAAAGCTCCTTTTTTACGAGCGGAAATTATTTTATTGATAGTACGACATAAATCATTCATACAGGTGAGTTCCTCGTAGGGTATACAACATATGGTTATTCAAATGAATTGATCTTTTGAATTTTTTCTCGATCTCTAATGAGTGGCCACTCATCATGTTGATCGCTAATGAGTGGCCAATCATGGGGTCTAATTTTTATTTCATATTCACGATCCTTTCTCAGGATGTCATAGGTATTTTTAAGAATACAATCGACAAGAGCCACTTCATACTTTCCGTCAAATTTAATGGGGGGGGAGAGTTTCGTCCAAAAATCACTTGTTTTATTCAGATCATTGTAGAGAGGATCAGAAACATTGGACATGAAAGTCACATAGAAATCATTGGATATTGTTAATATCTTCAGCACCCGACCCAAGAATCAAAATCCGAGTTGTATCCTAGCCAGCGAACAAGCAACTGTCTCTGGCCTCTAATAGTACGAATCGTTAATATCTTTTCAGTATGATAAATTTTACTAGTGTTTCTAACTTTTTATAATTCATATTCAAAAAAATAACAAAGAATCTCGTCGTCTTTGGTGTCTCATATTCGATATGTCGTGGGCTCGGTGTCTAGGATTGTGGACACTTTAAAATGGTCGGTGCTCCATAAATAAGTCCCCTTTTCAAAATAATTGGTGGTTCTATAAATTCAAACAGTATCACCAACATTGAATTTCTTCTTCTTTTTCTTCTCATTGGCAATTGAGTGTTGCCCTTGAAAAGTATTAAATGCGTTTACATTATAGTGAGACTACCGCGAGCTAGATTTTTGCAGTGAATAATATTGATGTTTAACGTATATCTGCGTGACTTTTTAGATATCATGAAAATCGTTATGTTCACTTTTCAAGGTGCAGTATATTTTAATTCATTTAATAATTGTACTTAATAAGCGTTAGGACCATGCAAATTTTATTTGGTGGTGAATAGAGTAAAGTGTCGTATTACACTTCAAAAGAACCTTTTACACAGGGGGATTAACAAATTCACTACCACGATCCGAATGAATTTTTCTATACAAATCCTGTTCAAAAATACTTTCAATGGCCCGAGCAACTTCAACACCTCTCTTTGACCGTAATGGAATGGCATATGCATAGCGACTAAAGATACTGATTGCCACCAGAATATATTTTTAGGGTGCATTGTGACGCCGTTGAACTGCGTCTAAAGTTAAAAGATCCATTTGCATTATATGCAGAGGGATAAATGCTTTAGTTTGTCGATATTGTTTTCCACGAAGCCTGTGATTCTAAGGCAGTGTGTAGCTCGGCTCATTCTCTAGATACTATTTTTCATTTTTCAATGTGATGCCGGAGACAACTCTAGAAAGCGTTTTGGGAAAGCGTTTTGCCGGAGGACTTTTGGGAAAGTTTGGTACACATAGAAAGGTGTATAGATTATTGTCAAAGGATAAAAGTCCTTTACCATTCGTCACCATATCACAAATTAAATCAACTAGATTATAACCTTTCCCTTGAATTATAATTCGTTTCCCTGTGCTCTTGACTTGAACTTGATCGCCAGTTTCCAACACGAGATAAGATAAGATTCTTTTATACTTTTCTTAATAGGTGAGTAGCAATAGGTTCCCAATTCTCGATATAATCGAATTTAATTCTATCACCTTTGCATGAGCAGAATCTAGAGGAGATAATTCCTGTTTAGAGGGATCGGCGACAGCGGCGGGTCGCTCACGATAAGGTTTATCTTAGTCTGCACGTCACAATGCCTCTTGAAGTAAAAGCAGTTTTTTGTCATCGGCAAAATTCACATCATTAATGAATTTCCTAGATCGTCTTCCAAATGTTCAATGGGCAGGAGGGCAAGTTCAGTTGGTGTCAAGTAATATGGCTTAGCCATTCTTTAGAGAAAGAATGTTTACAAGTCCTGCAATTATTGGCAGTAAAAGTGTGAAAAAGCTACCGCCTGCTTGAAGGAGCCGTGTTGTTTTAAAATTTTTTACCTTGTTTTTTAAAGCCCAGGCGCGTAAACTGGAAAGATTTTTGTTTTTATGTTTTCTAAAAACATAATGCAGTTTAAAAATTCCCACACTTAAATTTAAAAAAATTTAACATATTAGATTAATGAAATCTTTGTCAACACCATGTTTGAGTATGACTTCCTGAGAAAGGGTTTTGAAGTGCTTAAAACGGAAAATAAATGCCGTTGTTCGTGTAGTTTCTTCAGTGTCATAATGACAACTAATAGCCTTTTCTACTGTTCACCGGAAGATATACTGTAATTTCATTGTCGAAAATGTCGGTGACTACACGTAGATACTCGGGCGTGCTCTGATTAAGATCCAGAAAAATGTAACTATAGGGCTTGCTAGTCGCCTTAGTGTACGCTGACAACGGAAATTTTGGGGCGCCGGGGTATATCTGTTTATTGAGAGTTATTAGCGAGCTAGAATCACGAACAACTCGATAGATAATATATATAGTGCAATTCAAAGCAAGGGTTCGCATACATTTGCTCTGATGAAACAGATTGTGTAGAACTAGGGTTTTGGAAATGTGTTAAAGATGAGATCGGACAGTGAACAGTTGTAGCATTTCCTGTGAGAACTGTTCAATGGATTCAGCCAAATCATCAATAATCAGCCACGAGTTCGGTTCAATGCTATTGAAAACATCAAGTCCTCGTATGAATTGTATTGGTATGGTTGTGGCAATAGCTTTTATTTTATCATAGGACTCCTGCCAAATACTATAGCAATAGTAGATTTTTTTCGGCTTCTCCAAAAACATTTTATCGCACTTTCGAATTATTTTAGCTAAGTGTTGTTTTCCCTGACATTGAGGGACCACACAAAAATGATCTTAAGGGTGTTTTAAATTGGTATATATTGCTGGCAACAGTTGGACTATAACTAACTGTAAATTATATGTGTCCATTGAATAAGTAGTAGTAGCAATCATTTTCCATAGATTCATCTATTCAAGACAAACAAAAAACAATATTTCATGGCAACATTTATTTCGGCAACACGAAAACAAATATTTGTTTAACATGAAAAATGATAACACTTTATGTAAAATAAAAATAAAAACACTTTTTGTCCATCAACAAAAAGAACACTTATTGTCTTTAAACACTTTTCTGTGCAACAACAACACTTTTGTCCATCAACAGCAAGAACACTTTTTGTCTTTAAACACTTTTCTGTACAACAACATCAACACTTTTCTGTACAACAACAAAATACACTTGGAACATGAACTAGCACAGTTGAACATTACAGTGAATTTAAAGGTGGGGTCCCCCCCCGGGAGCTGACCGCGGGAAGGGCCCCCCACCCCCCGGGAGCCGCGATGGAAAAACACAACAAAAGTTGTAGTCCCTGCTAGAGGGTAGGGGGTGGGTTAGGTGGGTCAGTGGTGGTGGTGGTGGTGGTGGCTAGTTAATTTATGAGAGGTTGGTGATGGTTAGTTGGTTAGTCAGATTAGGTTAACTTATCCACACCAAGCTGATTGCGATAGTTTAAGCATTGAACTTAGTCTAGTAGGCGGTAGCGGTCATATAATGTGGCACTCAAATCCTTCTTAGGGACCTAGACATTGTAGGAGATAAACGACAGTACATTTTTTTTCCACAATTGCGGTATCATATCGATGCTGTATATATCAACTTGAACGCACTTGTACTCTTGTCACTAGGCTACTTTCTACACAGTCTCTGTACACGCTCATGTTGAAATTGCTCTTTACAAAATGCGTAGGCACCCCTTTGCGATTCATCTTGGCAACTCAATTATTAATTTTAACGCAATAAACTTTAGAGCCTGGGAACACCTCCCTTGATATCATGTCATCCCCAGTCTTTGATATTTACATGAATAACTGGCTTGGGGCTTGGCGTTTTACTGACTCGGGATATAGGGTTGAATTCCAGCTGATGAAATCCATCCGCGAGCTGATGTATTCCCCCTTTTATAGATCACCCAATAATTCTTCAGTCCACTTTACCTTTGATAGCAGTGAATCTTTATCACCATATTAAACCTGACCCTCCCCGTCCCGTGGCCTTTGCACCTTGCAAAAATTTTAAAAACACGACAACATGAGCGTTTTTGAAATTTCTTGTACTTAACTGCCGCTTGCTATACTCTTGTGCTGTACTACTTTTCGCCTTCTCCTGTGTAGAAGAACTATACTAGTCTCTATGCTCGTGAACCATGTAAAATTGGGGTTGCCAATGATTCTTGCACGCTCTAAAGGGTCAGTCAAAATATAACAGTTAGATATGGTGTGTGTGCTTTCACATATTTTGCCGAACGCTGAATTTAGGATGAGTTAGTACATTTCCTTCTCCACCTTGGAGTTTGCCCTAGAGCGTTTATCGACAAAAGTGTCGAGAAATGTTTTTAAATATGGTTTCTGATTGAACTGCTGGACCCTATGTATTTTGGTGATCTTGAAACCATTGTTCACCATCCAGTGCAAAAGCACATGGTGAACAACGATATTCTCCTTAGGGTCCAAATCAGCAATCAGTTTTTGCTTAGAGGGGGTCCGATACATCCCCATATCCTCAATCAATGATCGATTGTAGGGGCTCAGAGACTCCCTGCTCACTGGTCGATTGATACAGGGAAAAACAAAATCTTTGACTGAGTCGTGAAGCGCCAGCGGACTGTGACCGGCAATTTCAAAGAACCATCCTTGTGGCCGACTGTCCTCACCGTTGGTAATGTCGGGGAACTCACTAGGATTCTTAATCCATTGATAGTTCCCACACGGCAAAGAGTAGTGGGACATTGCCGAGGGGTATAATGACTTCATGTCCAAGAACACTGCAATTGACATTGTAACGATGCTTTGTCTACTCGGATCAGTCGACAAGACGCAATACCCGAGAAAAATATACCCTCCCCTCCTTGAATGTTCTGCTAAAAGGTATTGATCTATATTCGTGGTTAGGCCTATGTCGTCCCTGTTAAATTTTTAAAGCAAATCCATCACCAAATGGGGTGTGGAAAAATAATAGCCTATATCTAACCCGAACTCTGAATAGATTTGGTCTGTGTTCTTACAGACTATATCCAACAGAGTTAAAACGTCACTGGCCAAGTGCAGTCTACAATAATCCCACCCATTTTTACAATTCCCCTTAGCCCACACCTTCTTGGCAAACTCATACCTCTCGGCTGTGCATTCACTGTTGGTCAGTGAATTGTAAAAAGCTTCAATTGGAGGTAGTTTCGCCTCGCTTAAGTGAGCGCCAGAACAGTAATATTCGTATGCGTGTACGCCTTTGCAGGTTAATAGGTCATACATTTCACTGTCTGGAAAGTGCTGTTTAAGCAAGGGAAAGCTATCGAAATTGTCGCTTTTCTGCACTTGAATCAATTGACTCAATGCCTTGGGAAAAAACTAAAAGAATCTAAAAACCTGATTTTATTCCAGCACGTATGTCCATTATCCACTACCTGCCATTTCAGTTCGAGAAGCAACAACTTCTCGGCCAATTTGGGAATAATATTATAGGTAAATGAATTATTTACCCATGGACTGTCTACTCCTTCTCCCTCCCTGTGCATACGTGCCAGTGCTGGTAAAACAAATTTTAAGTCATAATTTGAGTTATGGATAAAACAGGGATAAAAAACTGTTGGCTAACATTTAAATTACATGATTGATGCGCTACCCCCCTAAAATTACTACCCCCAGATGATATTTCCTGCCACAAGTGATCATGGTCTCTGACTCCCCCTCCCCACTCTTTTCCCTTTAGTCCCATTATCCTCCTCTACAAACTCCCCTTACAAACCCAACATATTTTTTTATCTTTAATCGCGATACGATTCTCTGCAGACAAAACCATTGGATAATGTGTATTTCTTAAACGAGAAATAGCGGCATTAGCCGTGCAAATTAGTTTAGTCAATGCCTTGATCATGAATTCGTCCTCCTCATCCACTGTTTGTACTATTTCTAGCAACCACGTGGTGTTAGAACTATCTCGTTGCGCGTGGGCATAGGACACTGCAAAAGCTTGGTGTTCTTTGATTCGGTTTGGAAATCGTGGATTGTTCACCTCCACCAGCTTAGCTTCACAGTCTAAAGATATTTTGTTGCACTGGAGGAGGGTGTTTTGAAAATTTTTAAAACGTAGAATGGCATTATCCCCTTAAACCGTTTCTACTGTCTGTTAGCCATGCCGTCTACAATGCTTCATATGATCCCTTAGTTTTATATCGCTACGAAATTGTGACAGGCATGTTGGACAGTAAAAACGTACTCCTAGATCTCTACCACCCCCCAGAACTCTACTGATGTCTGTAATAGGATTAAAATGACCAATTGAATTGGCAGGGTCACTAGGTGGTGTATACAACAACCAAACCCAGTGTTTAACCAAATCAACTGACGGGCCCCTTACGGGAAAGACAACCCCCTTCTTTTTAGAACGAGCCCCATCTTCAAATTCAGTTTCATACTGAACCACAGTAACGCCGATATTTAAATGGGTATTAGCCCTTTCAAAAATATCAATAGATCGTAGCTTTGCTGGGTATTTTCCTTCTAAGCACTTGAAATCTACAAGGGAGAAATCAGATCAGTCCTTCCAATGCAGAGCCCAATGATCTAAACTCATTTTGTTGGCTCCATCTTTCAATGGTCGGAAATCTGACATGAGGAAAGCGTACTTGAAACATTTTTGACCTGTTTCAAAACAAATTCGTTGGACACCTCGACAACCTTCTAGATCTGAATTATAATTTAAAACTGTACCCTTATCCCTATGCCCCCCTCTAAAAATAAAATATTTCTTAAATTTACATATATTAACACTTAAACTTTCAACAAATAAAACTACAGACCTACTCCCATTTTCGTTATAGTTCTCGAGATGCGCTATAATTTGTCCTACCCACTCGGAAAAAACACCCTCAAAATTTTCTAAATTCGGATAAATTACGCGCATCTCGGAATGTATATAATGAGAATAGACTCCACTTTTCCCCTCATTTAAATAAAAAACCTTTAAAACAATTGAAACCTTAATTGAATCCCTACCTCCCCACAACTGAATTTGGTTCTCCAGTAGTGCACGAATTTTATCTAAATAGTCATGCACAATTTCTACGGGATCAAACACAAAATTTCCCCCCATAAGTGAATTAAAAGGATCGCCAAAAGTCGCAGTGTAAACAGCTATTGTATTTAATATTGTATTAGATAATTGAAAGTCTAGAAAAGTTGTACCCCCTCCCTCTCTTGTATATTACCCCCTCCCCCAAGTTGTTCAACAGTATTTGGGCTATGTGAATGCTCCACTTCAGTTGTTTGAAGTGGAAGTAGGTAATCAGTGGGGGATAGAGGAGGGTTCCCTGTAAAATCGTCTAAAATTTGTAAGGTGTTTTTACATAGCAATGGCAAGTCCGCCTCTGAACTAGGAACATTACCTTGCTCAACTGTGCTAGGTTCTACATTGAAATAATTACTTAGAAAATTATTAAAAGGTGTTTCATTGGAATTAACAATACCATCCCATTCATTGATATGTGAATTGTCCTGAATGATCTGAAATTCCGTAGACGCGAGTTCTTCCTCTCCTTCACCTGATGACGATGGTGAATAAGGGACCAATGCTCCAATCTATAAATGAAAAAATAGCTTATTTCAATGTGTTCAAATCATCCCTACTATTAAAATTTGGATTATTATTTAAAGTCAGCGCTTAGTAGTATGCACATAGTAGCATTTGGTTAATTCAACTAAAAGCAGTCAATTTCCAACTTAATATAAGATATTTACAATCTAAAACATCACTTTACATAGAAGGCAGCAATTTGATTTTGTTCAAAAAATAGTTTATTTTCAAAGTGTTCAAATCAGCCATGCTGGTTTTTTTCGCGGCGCTTCTCGGGCGCCGCGAGCCCCCTTCATATACGGAATAATTTCTGTTCGTTTTAAGTTTTAATGTCGCTCCTTACTTTCAGTTTAAAAAACTTGTTTTTTTATATTTAATACAAGTAAGAGACGATTCAAATCAATAGATCAAAGCTCACTTTTCAGCCAAGGGGCTTTATTCCTTTTATCACTTGTACCTTGTTGTAAGAATATATAGTAATAGTATGACTATTTCTCTTGTTCATTGGTTATGAATTTTAAAGAGAGAGTGTAAACATTCATTTTAATTCCACCAATTTTTAATTAGGGAGGGAGGAGGTATTTCCTCCTACCAAAAGAGGAAATTCCTCCTATCTTGTGGGCAGATATCGTGGTGTGATAAATAAATTTGTAGTGCATATGAGCCCTTAGACGACTGAAAAAAAAGAAGGAAAAGATGATGAAAAAGCTGACAATGTAAATTAGCGGCCAACAACTAAAACACTAAACTGAATTTCAATTTTCAATTACCGAAACAATTAGTAAAAGAATCAAATTTTTATCTTCTGATACAAGATTATTAACAATGCAGTCCAGTGCCATCAAGTGGGTTAAAGTCCTTTGCGTCATTCTACTCCTCATCCTTAGTAGCAAAATTTTTATATTATATTTTTCTACAATTAATGAAATTCTAACAAATGTTTTAATGAAGAAATTTTAACAAATGTTTAAAGTTATTTGTAAACTCACGTTTTTATAGCACAAACGTACGAAAAAAGCTGTAACAAGGACAGGGGAGTATTAATAAGAATTTGTCTGACTGATCACAATGAATTACAATGTAAACAATTACGAAGTTACTATGCAATGGCTTTTAACCAAATAGGATACACTTGGCCGCAAAGTGTAACAGAATAACAAAGATATAACAAAAAACTGTAAATACATAAAGCACGCAAGACCACTTGCAGTGCAAACTGTTTTCATTTTTAGCCAATTAAGACGGCGGTACGCCTATAATCATACACAATAATTTGTTTAGGGTTTATCTGGGAAGTCTAAGGCCAGGGGAATTTTGTATTTGTACATTGTTTCCAAACCAGCTTGAAGGACTTTAAATCTATAATTGGTTCCAGATACCAATAAAACACTTTATTTTATAACTCAAGTCCGGACCAGTCTTTAATTGTTCCAGAATTGTTTTTGCGTTTCATTGACCCATTGGATTTCATTAAAAATAGAACCAATCTTATTTTGTATGTATTTTTTGAATAGTTTTACTAGTATGCATGTATTTCATAAGTTTTACCTAACATAGGGATACCATAAAGATTTATGGTAGACGCTCGACTATGCCGGGTAAAGAAAGTAAAGCGTCGAAACCCGTTAAGGCAGGTGGAATTCTTCTTATGAGAGGTTCCTTTCATTCTTTTAATGAAAGGTTATTACTTGGAAATGTTTCGCTAGGTTTAAGGTGCTTTTGCTTGTAACTTTACAAGCACTGACATTTATTGATGACGACTTTGCATGGATTTGGACATTTTGATTTAGTTGACGGTTCGGTTATACTGTTTGTCCTATGTAATTGGATAGATGAGTAAGGTTAAAGCCTCGTTCAAGTGCATATTTATCTCAATTGCTGGAGTAGGATGACAGTCCTTTTATTCTTCTTCTCTCTCTTTCTCCCATTTTTTTTTCAAGCCAAGTAATTACCTCTAAAACATCATAAAGAAACTGAAACAAATGAATACATACAATAGAATGCATGAAATGAAATGAATACATGAAATAGAAATGAAATACAAGCAAATGAAAACTAAAAGATAAATATGAAAAGAAAAAACTGCAAAGACAGCCTAATTGGTATTATCAAAATTTACATTTCTGTTTTCTACACTGGAGACTAGTTACTTGATTGGATAAGATGATACTGGATGGAGAAACGGCTTTCGTAACTATTAAATTGCCGAAATCACATTCGTTTATATATAAAACATAAACTTGGGAGTAAAATAAGATTATGAATCCTTAAAACTCGGCATAATTGCTAAACTGTAGAGAATAGGGTCATGACCACTGATCACTCCTTCCTCCTGCAGAGAATAGGAAATAACCTTCTCCCTTCTCCTTGTCCCATCGAGATTAAGTCCTGGATACCTTCATTCATATTTAGAGTCTCATTGGAAAAGAAAGCAAGTGACTTTGTTCTTAAATATTTACATGTAAGCAGATTAAAAATCTTCTCCAGCGACTTACGTAAAAGTGAGTTTCTGGGGTCTCTGTCTTGAAATCCTGAATTTCCCTGACTTTATGGGTACTTCTTATTCGCATAATAAAAGATTTTTTTATTCTTATTGCCCCCCCTCTCTTTTCTCTCGAAAAAATTCTTAATGTTGTGATATGTTTGTAGTGTTCATTATACCTCATGCGTATTCTAATTCACTTTAACCTGATTAAAATTAAATTAATTTATTACTAAATTTATTAATTTTATTATGAAATAAATTAATTAATAGAAGAAATGATCTCTTCCCTCCTCCTTGTTCCATGGAGATGAAGTTCTGCATGTATGTTTGAATAAGGTATTTGCAAGGGTTTTTCTTCTAAGGTATAAGAATTACTTACCAAATGCAATAGTATTCAGATACAACATCTTGGAAGTGAAATTTGAGTTTTAGAGTCTCATTGGAATAGAAAGCAAGTGACATTGTACTCAAATATTTACTTGAGAAAAGATTAAGGCTCTTCTCCAGCGATTTAAAGGTGGGAGTTTCTTGAGGTCTCTATCTTGAAATCCTGAATTTCTCTGACTTTATGTTTAATCTTTATTCGCAAAATAAAATAATTTTTTATTATTATTCCCCCCCCATCCCCATCTTTTCCCTGAAAAGAAATTGCTTAATGTTGTAATATGCTTTTAGTGTTCAGTATACCTCGTGCTTATTCTAGTTAATTCTAACCTATTTTAATTGTAACTCGCGTTTTTTCAGTTCCTACTTTTATTGCCTTCTTAAAAAAGTGGAATCGGCCTATGATGTCAATGACTACGTTCGATCGTATTTGGGTGATGGTAAAGAGGCAAAGGAATTTGGAAAGCAGTTCCTCGAAAGGAGGTCAAAGTGGCGTGCTCAGAAGAGAGGCCTTGTTGATGATGGTAATATTGATGTTCCTGCCAAATCAGTCAATGCGAGTAATGAGTTCCAAGAAGTTGAGGTGAGTCAGGTTTCTATCTATTTACGATTTAAAATAAGCGCTCTTTATTTTTTTCTAAATTAAATACCTAATAAATATTTTTTGTTCATTTTCTTTTCCTTTAAAACTGATTTTTTTTTTTATATATATTGAATATCTGTATTTTAAATATGTACAAGCAAGGATTTTTTTCGCTGGTACAATCTTGCGAGTGGGAACTTTCCTTGGGGGAGTTTTCCTTGGGGAAATTGCTATGAATGGGGAGGTGTGTCCTCCCCATAAAAATCCACTTTAAAAAGGATTTTTTAGTTTTGTGTTCTGTTAAGGCCAGTTTTAAAGAAAGTGATTATGTTATAGACAAACCGTAACAAGATATGTATCTTTGTTATTCTGTTACACTTGGCGGCCAAGTGTATCCTATTTGGTTAAAAGCCATTGCATAGTAACTTCCTAGTTGTTTATATTATCGTTATTTATATTATAACTTCCTAGTTGTTTAAAAAATCGTACAACAGCGAAAGAAGTAATGGTAAAGGTTCTCCCGCTGGAAAATATGTTAACTAGGATTAGTTTGCATATTATGAAGTAAGAATTGTTTTCTTAACATGTCTCCTTATGTAGTGGACTTCTCATACATTTATACCGAGACTTGCAACGTTTGTTAGTCTATCGTCTGTTATGCCACCCGTGAAAAGATCTAATGTCGCTTATGTTTATACGTTCTCTGGAGCACTCGCACCTCGGTCCGGGTTTTATAATGGGTGAGATAGGGAAAGATCATACTGCTAATTATATATACTGTGTCTGTATTGAAGCAAGGTTTGAATATTGAAAGAAAATAGGGTAAACTGATATATCACGCTTTCAGCTGGATTTCGTTGATTCGCAAAGGGCATTGCACTGGGTATAAGTACACATGAAGCATGTATGTAAAACAAGTTAGTGGCTTGGAGGGACGAAAGTTAGCGCTAAGACGTCATTTGAGGGGGTCTAGAGGGACTATTCTCCTAAGGAAAATAAACAAAAAACTACAGAAACTTAATATTTTGAAATACCTTGAATTTTAGGAATTTTGGTCCACATGTCTTATAGCCACCACACTCAAGTTCTGTCGAGAAGTGAAGTTTAGTTAATGCTAATGAAATAAAACAAAATATGATGGAAATACAATAGTTTAGTAACAAAATTACGGAAACTATAACAAAAAGAATTATGGATGGGGGCCGCCCAGAGCGCATTATTTTAAATACGTAACCTAAACTAACCTAACCAAAATACCAATTAAATATTTAGTTGAAATATAGCTACAATGTAGAGTCCCACCGAGCCGAAGCTAATTGGGTATCTTCCCATTATAATGACCTTTTAAAAAAATCAAGTTTTGTTATTGCTAATGAAATAAATAAAATAGGATAAATATATAATAGTTTAAAAACAAATTTGGGCTATATATTTGCACATTAGGGGGTGGGGGTGGGGGGTAAAGCATAGCGTATATTAATTACGTAACTTAACCGAACCTAGGTACCTTTTTCTCGCCCATAAACCCCAAAAAAACAACAGTTTAAATACTGTATTAAACTGTTGCATTACTGCATTACTGTATAGCGATTTCTTGAATTGACTCGTCAAAAAGGTGTTTTTCGTGACTTGTTTCCCTGTTAAGTCCCATATAATGGAAAAGTACCGCTAATTGTCTGGTATAAAAATATGGTATAAACAATAAGGGGCCGCCCAGAGCACATTATATTAAATATGTAACCTAAACTAACCTAACCAAAATAACGATTAAATATTTAATTGAAGTATAACTACAATGTAGAGTCCCACCGAGGCGAAGCCAATTGTCTGGTATAAAAACTGTGAAAACCAGTTGTTGGCTCATGTTCACGATACAAGTTCTCGAGTGTTGTGGCTATAAGACAAAAGTACCGGAATTTTAAGTAATTGCCGGTAGTAAAGACCCATTAGCCTTCAATAAATTAATTATTTGTTTAGCCTTGATTTTTTCCAGTTACTTTATATGGAAAGGGTTTTCGTAAAAACTTCCGAGAGGCTCTTTCGAACAGAAATAAAAAATTATTGCGACAGATTTAAGATTCTAAAGGGATAAGAAGGTAATCAACTACTTTCCATTCCATTTTTAGTTACCCCCACCCCCACCTAAAGAAAACTAATCATAACATTCGAGGTACCTATTTTTTTTATAATATTAGAAAGGTAAAATAAATTTGCCTTTGGAGATAAAATTATCCCCAGGGGTAGCCAAAGTGTCGTATCAGCAATATTTCAGGAGCGGTTAAGGATATTAAGATGAAAATTTCAGGGCATGTTGAGGGGGATGTTGAACTAACCAAATGACACTATGCATAGTACTACTAAAGAATGGTACTGCTATTGTTGCTACAAATTGATACTACTGCTATTTTCGTATTGGCTACTACTACTAGCTGCAATTACTACTGCTACTTGAGAGTTCAACTACTTGCAACTGCTACTACTAGTTACAAGTGCTGCTTACTACTTGCGACTACTACTAACTGCAACTGCAACTACTACTTTCGACTACTACTAACTGCAACTACCACTACTACTTTCGACTGCTACTAACTGCAACTACCACTACTTCTTGCGACTACTACTAACTGCAACTACCACTACGACTTGCGACTACTACTAACTGCAACTACCACTACTTCTTGCGACTACTACTAACTGCAACTACCACTACTTCTTGCGACTACTACTAATCGCAACTACAACTACTACTTGTGACTACTAGTAACTGCAACTACCACTACTTTTTACGACTACTACTAACTGCAACTACCACTACTACTTGCGACTACTAGTAACTGCAACTACCACTACTACTTGCGACTACTACTAACTGCAACTACCACTACTTCTTGCGACTACTACTAATCGCAACTACCACTACTACTTGTGACTACTAGTAACTGCAACTACCACTACTTCTTGCAACTACTACTAACTGCAACTACCACTACTTCTTGCGACTACTACTAACTGCAACTACCACTACTTCTTGCGACTACTACTAATCGCAACTAACACTACTACTTGTGACTACTAGTAACTGCAACTACCACTACTTCTTGCGACTACTACTAACTGCAACTACCACTACTTCTTGTGACTACTACTAACTGCAACTACCACTACTTCTTGCGACTACTACTAACTGCAACTACCACTACTTCTTGCGACTACTACTAACTGCAACTTCCACTACTACTTGCGACTACTACTAACTGCAACTACCACTACTTCTTGCGACTACTACTAACTGCAACTACCACTACTACTTTCGACTGCTACTAACTGCAACTACCACTACTTCTTGCTACTAATACTAACTGCAACTACCACTACTACTTGCGACTACTACTAACTGCAACTACCACTACTTCTTGCGACTACTACTAACTGCAACTACCACTACTTCTTGCGACTACTACTAATCGCAACTAACACTACTACTTGTGACTACTAGTAACTGCAACTACCACTACTTCTTGAGACTACTACTAACTGCAACTACCACTACTTCTTGCGACTACTACTAATCGCAACTACCACTACGACTTGTGACTACTAGTAACTGCAACTACCACTACTTCTTGCGACTACTACTAACTGCAACTACCACTAATTCTTGCGGCTACTACTAACTGCAACTACCACTACTTCTTGCGACTACTACTAATCGCAACTACCACTACTACTTGTGACTACTAGTAACTGCAACTACCACTACTTCTTGCGACTACTACTAACTGCAACTACCACTACTACTTTCGACTGCTACTAACTGCAACTACTACTAACTGCAACTACCACTACGACTTGCGACTACTACTAACTGCAACTACCACTACTTCTTGCGACTACTACTAACTGCAACTACCACTACTTCTTGCGACTACTACTAAACGCAACTACCACTACTACTTGAGACTACTAGTAACTGCAACTACCACTACTTCTTGCGACTACTACTAACTGCAACTACCACTACTACTTGCGACTACTACTAACTGCAACTACCACTACTTCTTGCGACTACTACTAACTGCAACTACCACTACTTTTGCGACTACTGCTAATCGCAACTACCACGTCTACTTGTGACTACTAGTAACTGCAACTACCACTACTTCTTGCGACTACTAATAACTGCAACTACCGCTACTACTTGCGACTACTACTAACTGCAACTACCACTACTTCTTGCGACTACTACTAATCGCAACTACCACTACTACTTGTGACTACTAGTAACTGCAACTACCACTACTTCTTGCGACTACTACTAACTGCAACTACCACTACTACTTGTGACTACTACTAACTGCAACTACCACTACTTCTTGCGACTACTACTAACTGCAACTACCACTACTTCTTGCGACTACTACTAATCGCAACTTCCACTACTACTTGTGACTACTAGTAACTGCAACTACCACTACTACTTGCGACTACTACTAACTGCAACTACCACTACTTCTTGCGACTACTACTAATCGCAACTAACACTACTACTTGTGACTACTAGTAACTGCAACTACCACTACTTCTTGCGACTACTACTAACTGCAACTACCACTACTACTTGAGACTACTAGTAACTGCAACTACCACTACTTCTTGAGACTACTACTAACTGCAACTACCACTACTTCTTGAGACTTCTACTAATCGCAACTACCACTACTACTTGTGACTACTAGTAACTGCAACTACCACTACTTCTTGCGACTACTACTAACTGCAACTACCACTACTTCTTGCGACTACTACTAATCGCAACTACCACTACTACTTGTGACTACTAGTAACTGCAACTACCACTACTTCTTGCAACTACTACTAACTGCAACTACCACTACTACTTGCGACAACTACTAACTGCAACTACCACTACTTCTTGCGACTACTACTAACTGCAACTACCACTACTTCTTGCGACTACTACTAATCGCAACTACCACTACTACTTGTGACTACTAGTAACTGCAACTACCACTACTTCTTGCGACTACTACTAACTGCAACTACCACTACTACTTGCGACTACTACTAACTGCAACTACCACTATTACTTGCGACTTCTGAGTAGCTGCATATTTTTAACCTTCCACAGAACACAATTGTAAGGCCCTGGTGTCCCGCTCAGAAATTTTAGGGATACTTGTGTACATCATTAGGCGTGGAGGCAGCAGAGTTCGAGGCACCGAAGTCTTTACATTCTTTATGGCTGGTAGTCCCCTTCCCTGTCTAGCCTACTCATATCCTTAGAACTGACGGTAAGGTATGTTATGTAGGTGTGAAAAATTTTGCTTTAAAAAAACTGTATTTTCGATTAATATTTCAATGATAAAAACCTACCTGTTTGGCAAAGCCAAAATCTTTCTTCAGAAGTTAGGATGGAAAAATATTAAAGTCACATTGGAAATATTAAAACACATTGAATTGCCATATTCAACTTAATAGTGTTGTCCAGAAAACTGTTCAGGAAATAGTCTGGACACAGTTCAGATATATAAAGATTTTAACGATTCCGTTTCTGAAAAATAAAATGGATTTTTTCTGTATATTTCAACTATTCTAGCCCAAGGGAATTTTTTCGCTCTTGGAAACATGATGGACTAGACCCGTTGTTGGCATGATGTACTGCTACTGAGGCACATGTGGCTATTTGGCTGCTTTATTGCAGCTCAGGTACAAATTTCCGCAAACAGATGCTCAAGATATTGGTTGTTTCCCGACTGTGTTACAAATGGTACAGGGAGAGCCTGTGTTTTTCATAGTAAAACGAACTTCTCAGCTAACCCTAAACAAATTATTGTGTATGATTATAGGCGTATCGCCATCTTAATTGGCTAAAAATGAAAACAGTTTGCGCTGCAAGTGGTCTTGCGTGCTTTATGTATTTACAGTTTTTTGTTATATCTTTGTTATTCTGTTACACTTGGGGGCCAAGCGTATCCTAAATGATTAAAAGTCAATGCTTAGTAACTTCGTAATAGTTTATATTGTAATTCATTTCGACCAATCAGGCAAATTCTCACTAATGTTTCCCTGTCCTTGTTACAACTTTTTTTTCGTTCGTTTGTGCTACGACAACGTGCGTTTACAAATAACTTTAAACATTTGTTAAAATTCCTTCATTAAAACATTTGTTAGAATTTCATTAATTGTAGAAAAATATAATATAAACATTTTGCTACTAAGGATGAGGAGTAGAAAGACGCATAGGACTTTAACCCACTTGATGGCACTGGACTGCATTGGCAATAATCTTGTATCAGATGATAAAAATTTGATTCTTTTGCTAATTGTTTTGGTAATTGAAAATTGAAATTTAATTTAGTGTTTTAATTGTTTGCCGCTAATTTACACTGTCAGCTTTTTCATCATCTTTTCCTTCTTCTTTTCTCAGTCCTCCAAGGGCTCATACGCACTACAAATTTATTTATCACACCACCATATCTGCCCACAAGATAGGAGGAATTTCCTCTTTTGGTAGGAGAAAATACCTCCTCCTTCCCTAATTAAAAAGTGGTGGCATTAAAATAAATGTTTACACTCTCTTTTTGAAATTCATAACCCTTGTGCAAGAGAAATAGTCAAACTATATATTCTTACAACAAGGTATAAGTGATAAAAGGAATAAAGCCCCTTGGCTGAAAAGTGAGCTTTGATCTATTGATTTGAATCGTCTGTTACTTGTATTGTTTCTTCTGTCCCTAGTTGGTCAACCGTTTCTTCAAAAACACCAATTGCTAGATAAATAGATAGCTAGATAATACTTTATTGATAAACGATATTAAGTTTAGTTTAAGTCAAATAGTTTTAAAATAAAAATATGATCACAAGCGTCAGGAAAGTCAAAAATCATAACAAATAAAAGAAAGAATTAGAACTATAAAAAAAGGCTCGTGTAAAAAAAGAAATCAAACTGAAAACTCGAAACAAAAAAAGAACTGGGGTTGAAAATGCGTCACAAAGACTGAAACAAAAATGGAAATGGCAGAAATAAATAGGGTCAACAATAATTGTGACAATACATCAACTAAAAGAGACTTGGCTGTAAATGTATGAGCAGTTCACTACATAAGGAGGCACGTTCAGAAAACAGCTCTTGCTTCATAATATGCAGAATAATATTATTTAACATATTTTACTGGGGGAGAACCTTCATCTTCACTTCTTTCACTGTATTTCCAGTTTTTCAAGTATATTTTACAATAATTTGTGTCAATTCTCTAAGTCTTGAAAATCGTTTATAAAACAAAAACCCAAGAGTCATCTAGCTAATCTAAACTAATTTGTCACTATTCGCCAATAAATATCTTTTTATTAGATGGCAGTGATGATGTTTGACTCATATATAGACTATTTGAAAACGGATAATTGTAGTCAAATCTATGTTTATTTTCATAGTTGTGTTTAAAAAAAGATCGCAAAACAGTGAAAGAAGTAATGGTAAAGGTTTTCCCGCTTTAAAATATGTTAATTAGGATTAGTTTGCATATTATGAGGTAAGAATTGTTTTCTTAACATATCTCCTTATATAGTGGACTGTTCATACATTTATACCGAGACTTGCAACGTTTGGTGGTCCATTGTCTGTTATCTCTTAATATGCCTGTTCTTTATCCTTTATCTGATTTTCTCCTTAATTAAAAGCATTCACGGCTGTAAAGGCTGAGTTAGGTAATATGGAGAACATCTTAATCGAATTAGTTGGTAATATAGCGTTAGGTCCAAAGTAGATGGCGGTTTATTTTTTGTGATTTTTTGGCATCAGCACAAAAAACTTAGGGCTTGATATGCCATTCGTCCATCATTTATTGACTTGGCAATTCTTGAATATTTGAAGCTTGCTTTTTTATTGGATTAAATTGATTTTTCAGAACACGTGCGCATGCGTACTTATTCCTTTAGATGGCCTTAAGGTCCATGATCTTGTCGCTGTTGTCTATGGATCTTGTCGCTGTGGCGCTTTATGTATGGGATATTTATTAAATGCACAAAGACCTTGAAATTAAATGTGCCAGGAAGAATTTGAGTGACTCGAAGTTGAATTAAATGACAATTGTATCTTAATTTGTACAGTCGTTACGTTTTCCCATCGATTGGTAATACAAGCGTTCTTCGAACTGGTTGTACTTATACATTCTTTAGAAACGGAAAAAATTTGGAATTTTTACTTTCAATATTATTTTTTATAAGCAGTCATACAAAAAAAAAATCATCCACAATACAGTATAATCAAGGCTAATAAAGACATAGGTATTATGTGAAGATAATACAGCAACTTAAAAGGAAGAACAAAAAAGCTGCTGGCTCAGTATTAAAGCCCAAGGATAGCTTAGCTGTAATAACTGGTCATTATAAACAGATATTTGTTTTTTCAAGGATGGATCAACCATTTGATGTCAAAGAGAACAAAAAGGGATGTTACTTTCCTCTACTTTCGTATTAAAAAGTATGGTTTAAATCTTTTTGTATGTGTTTTTCGACGTATTTTCGCAAGTTAATCACATGTCAGAAAGGAAATTAAATAACTCCGTCTCTTTTTATGTGTTGTTGCTTTGCTAATTTTTGAGCAAGTGAAAGGAACGCAAATTTGGCGAGTTCCAAATTGTTTTGACAACTAACCCCTCTGTATCCCGCTCCTGTTATACTTCCTCACAAAACAAGATTTCGAATACAGATACCAATCTATGTTCAGCAGAACACGCTGCGGGAAAAAACAGGAAGTTTTGAAAATATTCTGTAAAAGGGAAGAAAACTGAGCGAAGTTTGGCTTGTTCGAATTGTTAGATGTTTTTAGAAAAGTGTGGTCACAGAGTATGGGTAAATTACTAGAGTAGAAACTGGCGCTAGAATCTACAAGAAAAATCCACTTTTTAGTGCAGTAATAATGCTAAATTAGAGTAGCAATAAATGTTCGATCTTAGTTTCCGAAAAAAACAACTGCGGTGCGGAGTCTAAAAAATAACAAGAGACGCCAAAGGTTAAGTAGTTTTGGTCTTTTTTCTTTTTTTTTTTTTTTTTTTTTAACAATCGTAAGAGCTCCCAGTCCTATAGGTTTCTTGTTCTGTAACTTGTTTCCGTCAACCAACCAGACTGTACATATGAAGAGGGGTTGCCTGGACACAGATTGATACTCTAGAGTCCAGTGGAGATCCGTACACAAGTCAAGGTATGCATGTGAACGCTGCTTAAGCTAATATTTTTTTCTATCGGATGATTGATTTGGATTAAAATTAAACTCATCAGTATATCTTTTTTTTAACCTTTTGCATTTTATATTTTAAGGTTAAACCAATTCTGCTTTCGAACAACTCAAATCTAGTCCCAAACTTATATGTGGTTTGCTTCCTGTATTCTCTTCATTTTGGTTCTTTCTAGGGATTCGGTCCTTGGGTACACCCAAAGGGCATACTTATCGTAATCCGTTTATATTACCTTTCCAAGATGTACTTTGTACTGTACGCTGTCATGGCCATTGGGAATTTTAAACACTGATTGAAAACTTATCTACATGCATTAAAAGTATTGGAAAATGTATTGGAAAATAGTATTGGAATAGTATTGGAAAATGTAGGAAAAGTGGAAATGTCGATCTAAGGTACACCATGTCTTTAAATCTTATAAATATTTAGTAAAGCATTCTGGTATTATGAAGAAGATACCCGACTTCTGAACTTGGTCCAAGGGAGTTAAAAGAAGGTGCAGGGGTCATCTCAGATGCCGAAAAACTTATTTTTTATTCCTTTTTTTCTGAAAAATATTTTTTGTCTTTTTGTACAATCTTTTATTGCCAAAAACACAATATAAAAAACAATTTTCTATGGTTCATTTACTGGTTTTCTTGACCAGAAAGGTGAAGCGTAGCTAGAACCTGGCATTAGTAGCTATTTTCTTCGCGAAATCTGTATTCTTGTAAATCATCCATTTCGTTTGAAGCACGGGTGCCACCAGAGAGGGGCAATGACTCCCTTGGGAAACAAGAGCATATTTTCCTGAATGATCAAAAGAGAAAAATTAGAAAATACTCCTAATTATATCCTGGTAGGGACAAAACTCCTGATAGTATTTGTCGGTTCCCCACAACTAGAAACATTCATGGTGGGGCTTTTGATTTATAGTCGAAACTGTATCAGATGTTTCTGTTTACTGATTTTTTTTTTCTTCTTTCTGGGAATAAAATATGCATTGATGAAGTTTATAGTCCTCTGAAATTTTTTTTTTAGGAATTCTGAATACGTGCAAATATCGAACTTTTTCCTTTCTTTTTTTTAGAAGTATTATTGTTTGGAAAATTACCTCCTCTAATTGTGCTTTGTAATCCTAAATGCAACGAAAAATTCATGGCCCCTTGTTATTCTCCTTTTTTTGAGTAATTAATGCAGTTTCTAAAAGTTACATTCAGAAAATGCTTCCTTCAAAATATGAATAAATACCAAACAAAGCTATAAATTAAAAATCGTTGTTGAGAATTTGCTCAAAATTCACATGGAAGACTAAAAAGAGTAGTAACGTCTATTTGGAAGAAATAGCATTGGTCTCAAGTTGCCACTCCAATTGCAGTTTATTAACCTCAATACAATACAAAACTAATAAGCCCTATTTGTATTTTACATTTTTATGTAAAATTTACATTTTGGCGTTATTCAGTTAAAGTTTAAACATCAGCAGGTTTTGTGAATATTCTATTCAACAAATTGTTTAATGCCTCGCATATGATCCACTTTCAAGATTACCTACATGCCAACAAACGATTTTTGCCTGGATTAAGTATAAACAGGTGTTCGGGTCCTGATGTTGCTAATTATTTGTTTTAAAGGGGGGCAGCGTTGCGACTGTAAGCTCAGTCAGAGTCGACCCAGCTCCAAATAGATACCTGGAGAAATTTAAAGGAAAAAGCATGGGAAGTGTCGGATGATTTTCCCCAATCACGCATATCCCAAAGCAGAGAGTCAAGAGGCCAGATCCGGTGTTACGTGGACCATTGGTCTTCATGTGAAAAAAGTCAACCTTTTAAGAAATTAAATAAAAAAAACAAGTTTTTTAAACTGAAAGTAAGGAGCGACATTAAAATTTAAAACGAACAGAAATTATTCCGTATATGAAAGGGGCTGTCCCCTCCTCAACGCCTCGCTCTTTACGCTTAAGTTTTTTATTGTTAAAAAAAAGAGTTGTGAGAAAGTCAAACTTTAGCATAAAGAGCGAGGCGTTGAGGAGGAGACAGCCCCTTTCATATACGTAATAATTTCTGTTCGGTTTAAGTTTTAATGTCGCTCCTTACTTTCAGTTAAAAAAACTTGTTTTTTTTATTTAATTTCTGATCGTTTTTTAGTTAATGCAGCTTTTAATTTGGGTCGCCGTCATTGAATAAGTAAAACAAAATTTGCGCATTAATTTTACTTTTCTTTTGCTAAATGACTTTCTCTAAATTTGGTTCTGACGTAATTTACAAATTGACTTACGTAATGGACTTTTATGTACGTATATTTTTATTACGTATATTATAGGGTTCGCCCCCTAGTAAATACCTCACTCTTTACGTTAAGTCCAAATCGGGTTCCAGTTCCTTTAAGATTGACTCCTTAATCATAAAGGCTGTTAATTAGAACAAATATCTCTGATGAAAGTACAAAAAAATTGTTTCCTTGTGAATCGGACGAAATTGGGAAAAAAGGGGCGTGGGAGGGGGACAAGTTACCCTCCAGAATTTTTGGTATCTTGAAAGGGCATTATAACTTTTAATTTCCGTTCGAATGAGCTCTCTTTTGATGTTGTAGGACCACTGGGTTGGTACGTTTACCCCTTAAAAAAAAATAAACACGCATCTGTAATCTCTTCTGGCATAGGGTTTTCTGATACGCTGAATCTGACGGTGTGATTTTCATTAAAATTCTTTCACTTGTAGGGGAGCCTTTGATGAGTAATACTAAACTTAATAAAATTTATATATTTAGAATCAGCAATATAAGCCCATTCTTTTGGTACATTTTTTGACATGAAAATTCCGTTTTTTAAAGTTTCGATTTCGATTGAGCCGTATCGCTTTTTTTATGGTTTTTTTATCACGTATATGTTTTTACGTATATGAGAGGGTTCTCCCCTTAGTCAATACCATGCTCTTTACGCTAAAGTTAAAATTTTGTTTAAATCAAAAACCCCTGAATCACAAAGGCCGTTTAACTAGAATAGATAGGTCTTTTAAAGAGTGAGGTATTGACTTGGGGGCGAACCCCCTCATATACATAATAATTTCTGTACGTTTTAAGTTCTGACGTCGCTTCTTACTTTTTTTTGAAAAAATTGTTTTTTTTTAAATTTAATTTCTGATCGTTTTTTACATAATGCTGGGAAATCCGGTGCCCCCTTCATAGAAATGTTCCTTCCCCCAAAGAAACATCCTCTACGGAAAGATCCTCCCGAGTGGCCCCCGCCTGCCCCCCCCCCCCACCAGAAAAAAAATCCTTCCTGAAAATGTCTGTATAGTTCCCAATAACCAATACTATATATAAACAATGGGCAAAGTTCATATCTTGCAGCCCTTCCCCTGGGAACTGTGGGGGAATAAGTCATCATAAAAGACATATTTATTAGATTTTCAACTATGTTGAACAAAATGGCTATCTCAAAATTTTGATCGAGTGACTTTGGGAAAAAAATGAGCGTGGGAGGGGACCTAGTTGCCCTCCATTTTTTTTGTCACTTAAAAAGGGAACTAGAACTTTTAATGTCAGTTCCAATGAATCGTCTTACGATATTCTAGGACCACTGGGTCAATGCGATTACCCCTGGGGAAAAAAACAAATAAAGAAGCATCCGTAATCTTTCTTCTGGCAAAAAATGCAAAATTCCACATTTTTGTAGATAGGAGCTTGAAACCTCTAAAATAGGGTTCTCTGATACGCTGAATATGATGGTGTGATTTTCATTAAGGTTCTATATTTCTTAGGGGGTCGTTCCCCCTTTTTTCGAAAATCAGCCAAATTTTCTCAGACGTGTAACTTTTGATGAGTAAGATTAAACTTGATGAAACTTATATATTTGAAATCAAAATTAAAATTTGATTCTTTTGATGTATCTATTGGTATCAAAATTCCGTTTTTTAGCCTTTCAGTCACCATTGAGCCGGGTCGCTCCTTACTTACAGTTCGTTACCACGAACTGTTTGAAAGAAAACATCACTGTGTGGAGCACTTTGTCACTGTGAATTGTGTAATAGTTTATACTGTGACATGCTCTCCGATTAGTGTTTAACCGAAGAGAAAAAGAGAGACTATTCAATAGTCTCTTAAAAAAGTGTCCTGATTTCATTGGTTCACGTCTGTGAGATATTTTCACAAACCAATTAAATTATGATCTTAAAAGTATGTAAGAAAAAGGAGGTCAAATAATCCCTCATTATTAAGAACTGACCGATTGGCCCAGAAAAGGAACAAAAAGTTAAATTCTATCCGATTTACTCTTCTTTGTGAAATTTTAAACCAGTAAAAAGAACGAAGTTTTAGAGTCAGTAAAATAGTCTCTCTAATTATCTGTGCTTTAAAGGGAAGAAAAACAAAAAGGAGCTTAAAAGGAAGAAGAATAAGGCTACTTTTTCAACGTATTTTCACAAGCTTATCACTTGTCAGAAAGGAAATTAAATAACTCCATCTATTTTCAACCGTTGTTGCTTTGTTAACTTTTTAGCCATTAAAAAGAACGAAAATTTGACGAGTTCAAAATTGTTTTTACAAGTGACCTCTCTATTTCTCTAGGGTAATACATCTTAACAAGACAAGGGAAGTTTAAAAAAAATGCCAAGAAATGCTAAATGCTAGATGGTACTCGGGACTTTTTTCTCGACAACAGTGCCATCTCTCTGCTTTGCGAGTTGCCGTTATTGTTGTAAGGTTGTTTTTATGGTGTTTAAGTGGTGTAGTCGTAGATGCCTTTATTTCTCCCTTTATAGGGGAGGTAAACTCTGGCCCTAAGGTAATTAAAGTTTGGTAGCGTGCCTTAGGCTATGACCGAACTAATTAGGCGTACCAACTGGGTATGTTCGAGGGACTAAAGGTAGATTGTTGAAAGGCTGTCTAAAATACAATACTTTTATTCAATTAACATATAATAATACTAAATATAAATATTCTACTGGGACTGGCTGTCCCAAGTAGACCACAAGTCTCAAAAACTACAATAATATGTAATAAGATACTTAGACACTTACAATGATCCGACAAGATTCCAAGGTATTTCTAAAAACAACGGACCAGAGGTAAGTCCGGCATAAAATTAGTAACAGTCTACCCCTTCCGATAAAATATTATCTTTTATACATTTTTATCAACCACACTTTCCTTTACCCAACCCACGTAATAGCTAGGAAGTGGTGATTTCTCAATTTCCCGTTAAGCAGAAACTTGGCAGGATATGTTCCTTATCTTAATACAAAGTAGTATTTCTAAACTTTGTATTTGCATCTTAATATTTTTTTACTAAATTCTAAATTAACTAAATTAGAAAGCTTTACCACAATACTCCCCATTTAAAGAAGTATTGTCCTAATTCTCAATATTTTACTTTTAAAACAATTTAATTTTGTTTAAAGCTATTATGCTGCCATCTTTGGGTCATTATGTGCATATACCTTCAATGGGTTTTCTTAGGGTCATGTTTCTGGTCCAATATAGGCCATGTTCTTTTTTTTCGAAAGATTTCACTTTGAAATTCATCCTTGCTTCTCTTTTTCTCTGTCTCTAGGACTGAAAAATACTCTTTTTACCCTTCTTCATATGCATCTTCTGTTTTAACTCGACCCCAAGTGGCTTAAGCATTATATTATTGGTTCTGCTTAAATTAGATTTCAAGTTTTATTAGAAAAGTTTATGAATTATTTGAGTTTAAATTTAATTCCCATTAATAATTTAATTTGTCTGTGTAACGTGGTTGATATACCGTTTATTTTTCGTTTTAGAAATGCCTTGGATAAATTACACATAACATTTTAGGCTTTTAAATTTTCACATATTTGTTTTTTTCTAGCACAAAGCATTTTCACATATCTCAATAATATAAGCCATTTGGGCTATGTAGCACATTCTCTAGGCCTAAATTAAGTTCTGATTTTATCTCACTTTCTGATGAATTTGTAGTAAAGTCTGTAATACTGCTATAGTTTCCAAAATATCAGTTGATCAGGTATAGTTTGGTTTCTGATGGCATGAGATGATAGTATCGGGATACATTTGAAGTGGCTTCAAAATGTGTTACTTTCCAAAAATGTGTCAAAATATGATTGAAAAAAAATGAATCCGAAGGGATGCTACGAAAAATTTAATTTCCCAAAAAAATAGCAAAGGCTGTATCTAAAATAAATATTCACATTAGAATACATATAAAGCATAAAGTTTTAAATATATAGTAGAAAGAAACACTCAATTTGTAAAGTTTAATTACTTTTCTCTCTTTTAATTACTCCAAAAATAATATCTCGCTTAAATCGAAACGTTATGTTTCTTGCTGGATTATTCTTTTCGAACTTAATACTTAACGGATTGTTTCAGAATAAAAATGTTTATACGTTGACTCGAAGTCAAACATTTACATACAACATTAAATCACTAGTTAAAACTTAAAGTAAATTAAAACAGAGCATATATATATGCAAGCAATGTGTAATAACTTACACAAGTATCGTTTTATTCGCAAAACTAGATAAGATATTTAACTACTGGTTAAAACTTAAAGCATTAAAAAAATAAAACACACGGTATAGACTAGCATTGGAATTAATTCCAATTAGTGTTTTGTGAATTGCTTATGAAGTATTAATGTAGAATACTTCTTGAATGATATAAGAATAAAAAACACAAATACTCAACATATTAATTCAATATATTTACATGGATAGTTTAGGTTATATATATACAAACTATGTGTAATAACTTACACAAGTATTGTTTTTATTCGCAAAACTAGATAAGATATTTAACTACTGGTTAAATATCTTAACCAGTAGTTAAGTATATACATATATGTATCGTCTTTTATTTTACTCGCGTCTGGTATTTATCCTCAGTTTAATTTGCGCCTTAGTTTTATATAGTCATTGAGGGCAATTTGTCCCTTTCTTGATATTTTGAATATTACCCTGTTCTAAAGTTGTATATGTTTAGTGTCCTGGTAAAGTGGCTACGTCCCATTTATTTATTTTTTCTAGGACGTAGGACTCTACCAGAACATTCAGCTCAAATCTCCTCCCAAGTTTGACTTTTATTTCTGATATATACAATAGCCCAAATTATATATTTCCCATATATTATGTCACTTGTCTTTGTCATATCTCGTGCTTAGCTGAAAAAACTAACGAAGAAATCGGTTTGTTCTCGAGTTTTACACAGCGTAAACTTGAGTGAGTTGCCCATAATACACAAGTACCAAAACTCCTTTGCCCTATGGAAAATAATAAAATAAAACTCAAATGAAATTCTCAAATTTGGAAAGCCCTATTTTACGCGGGGGGGGGTATTTTCCAGGGGGGTATTTTTGGCGGGGAGGTATTTCAATGGGGGGTATTTTTTGTGTGGGGGGGGGGTAATCGCCAGGGAGGTAAACGCCGGGGAGGTAAAACGCCGGCCACCGGAAAGTTATCGTGGAAGCTTCAAAGCAAGGCATAATCGATTAGAAATACAAAGCTCTAGTGTACGTTTAAAAGTCAAAGGTGATTAATTCCCTCTTTTGTCATTTTTAGATACCTCCTTCCCTGTCCTTTTTAGATATCCCCTGCCCTCAACACTGATCAACATTTTTAAATCGCCATTTTGTTCAAAATAGTCGAAAGATTCAATAACCTTGGTTTAACTTGATTGTTTTGGCATGTTTCGTATAATTTTGACTTGATTATATATTTAATTTCTGATTGTTTTGGGTTTCACTTATTTATTGATATTGATTTCTGTTTGTTTCATAATATTCATTTACGACTTAATTTCTGCTCGTCTTTGGTTTAATGTAACCCTTTACTTTTTTATGAAAGACTTCTTTTTATAGGGAAGCCTAATTAGATTTATTTCAAGAAAAGGTTGCTTTTAACTTAAGAAAAACACATATCATCCAAAAAAACTTTACAAAAATTTCAATGTTTCTCAATAAAGGTTTGTCTAACTTTAGAAACAGCAATATTATCTAAGGAATTTAACAAAAATGCCAATGTATCCCTAGAAAAGATTGTGTCCAACATCAGAAATGTGAATTTTATTTAATAAATTTTACTAAAAATACTAATGTGCAGAAGTACAACGTACAAAGTCGGCTAGTGTCAAGGACCTCACTAAGAAATTTTTCATTGACTAGGTTTGATGGTAATAAATTAAATAGCTTTGAATGTGTTAATAGGTATTAATAATTTAATTGAAATAAAAATATCCCGGTTTTATATGAATCCAAGGACAGAAAAGGGCAACTGCAATGGGCCCTTGGTCTCAGAATGACATATTATATTGATTATATTGCCTTATTTTCAGAATGAGGAGCCATTGCCCCTGTTGACGCCCACCCTTTCATACCTCGGCTTGAACGTCTCTCCAGGCGTATTTAGGGATGGGAAAACCCTTTATGCACAGCGGTGTCAATTCATAAAAATGTTTGGGGGGTGTGTAATGTCTTTTTAGAATCAAGGGGGAGCAATTATGTATCGACCTAAAAAATAATCAATCAAAATAACAAAAAAGTATCTTTTTAAACCTAGGGGGGGGGGTATAAAAGCATATGTTTCCCTTAAATCTTTCCTTACGACATCCTCCCACATCCTTAGGGGACGACCTGCTGTTTGTTTGGGCCTCAGCCGTTGACCGACAAGGACAATATTTGACAATCTGCAATCCTTCATCGGTAGAACCCGCTTTAGCCATCAGTAGTAGTATAGCTATAATGATAAGTAGCGGACAGTCCCCCCATATAGCTATAACGATTACAACAAGACAGTCCCCCCATATAGCTATAACGATAAGTAGCGGACAGTCCCCCCATATAGCTATAAAGATAAGTAGTGGACAGTCCCCCCATATAGCTATAACGACTAGTAGCAGACAGTCCCCCCATATAGCTATAACGATAAGTAGCGGACAATACTCCCGCCAATACAAGCAGACAGTGTAATTACCGGAATTCAACTACCGTGAAAATTCGTGTTGATCTGTGTTCAAAGTGCGCAATGTTTTCATTATATGGTGATTCATTCACTCTGACATTGAGCGTGGATATAAAAAAAATTTAAAAAAAATTTAAAAAAAAGTTAAAAAAAGTTAAAAGTTAAAAAAAAGTAAAAAAAAAGTAAAAAAAAAAATAAAAAAAACAACAAATTGTCAGAAAAAAAAATTAAAAAAAAAATCAGAAAAAAAAGCTCAGATTCCATGAACAAAATTAGTTTCAATATTTAGAAAAAAAATCAATGTACTTGTTTCACGAAGAGAAAAAATAAACATGCAACAAATTTCAGGAATAAAAAATCAGCACGCAACAAGTAATTTTTTTTTCTAATATATTTATCTGTAAAACTATCGCATGATTCTAAAAGACACAATTTCCTAAATATATAAAAAAAAGATGTTTTATTGAAATATAGGATAAAGATCTATATATTGTATCGTTTTTATTATTTTGACATCATCATCATCATCATCAACTGCTGATCTCTCTATGCTGACGTCTACTTTCCGTCTTTTAGCGGGTGGGGGGAGAAACTCTATACTATCACCATCGATATATTTCTTCAATCATTCGTCTTTTAGTGTGTGGGGGGTGAAACTCTATTCTATCTTCATCCACTGCCAGGTCTACTGTTTCTAGAGTTTTCAACTTTTTTCCCCCCCGGTCTACAGAATTTCCTACACTTGATAATTTTTCATCCTTCTCCTCTTCAGTTACTGACATTTCTCTCCATTGGCTACAATCAAATATTGACTGTGCCTCCTGAAACTTAAAAATAAAATATGAGGATCATGTTAGTAAAGTTAAATTAATATAAACCCTTTTTATGCATGTATGATTCGGACAATTAATTTACTCGAATTTCTAAAGTTTAGAATCTCCTGAAACCTAGATCTCGGAAGCTTATTATGTTTTTTTTTTATTATTAAACAATTTCAATCAAATAAAAGAGAATTTTCAAAGAAAAAGAAGATATTTAACTGGAATCTCCTGAAACCTAGATCTCAGAAATCTTTTATATTATATTTTATTATTATTAAGCAATTTCAGTCAAATAAATGACAATATTCAAAGAAAAAGAAGACATTTAACTGGAATCTCCTCATTATCTCAATATATTTATCCGATACTTTTGGGGGAAAAGGGCAGAGGGCTAGCTGCCCTTCGATCACATTGACCTTTAAAAAGTGAACTAAAACTTTCAGTTTTCAATCAAATGAGCTCTCTTCGAAGTTTATACGATCATCCCTTCCAAAAGAACCTCATATGTCCCCAGAGCATAACTTACAACGCCTGTCCCTTGGCCCTGGGAGTTTGTGTCGATCCTGGAGTTTTGTTATTTCATCTTTGAATTATTTTTAACAAAATGGTCATTTAAAATAGTTTATCTGATGCAATTGGGGAAAAAGGGCGTGAGGGGGGAGCTAATTGCCCTCCGATCTCTTTTGACTCTAAAAATATGAAGTAGAACTTTTGATTTCCAATCAAATACTCGCAAGTCAGGAGGAAATTCCAAATATAATAGTTTTCTGATTTTAATAAATTTGCACAAATTATCTGTGTTGCAAACTTTTTTTTTCTTTTGTGAGGATTTATTAGTGAATTCAATTTTGTTGGAATTGAATTCATTGAATTGGTAAAGCTGTTTTTTTTTATTAAAGCTGTTTTTTAATTCTTCCGTATATTTTCGATGTAATTCACCCATTTGTCAGGTCTTTTAAAGCTTTTTTTTAATGTCTGAAATGATGACCTTTTTCTCAAAACTTCAAAATTTTCCTGAAAAGAAACATGCAGGCAGCCTTGAAACTGTATGCTGTTAATTAAGGGCCAAGATAATCACAACTCAATTACATGAAACTGATCAAAAACTTATTATAACAATTCGTTTTCTAATAAAAGTAAAGAGCTATATTAAACCAAAGACGAGCCGAAAAATAGTCCTATAATAATTTAAAATTAAAATGAGTAGAACTTAATTTGAATGAATAAAAGAGACCCGAACAAGAGAAATTTAAAAGAATATTCACGTCCAACTTAAACGAACTGAATTGTCACAAAAAAAAGTACGCATAGCGCCCCCCCCCCTCGGCCTACTAAAGGCACGTTGGTTGCACTTTACAGAAAACTAAAAATGTTTGTATGTTTCCGGATTTTCAACCCGTGCAGATTATTATTTTAGTAGTTATCGTACTGAATTGACAGTTGTAATTAATCACAAAGTAGCTCATTTGAGTAGCAATTAAAAGTTACTGTGGCTTTTACTTTACGAAAGAGATCAGGCCACAACCATGTGCAATTTTTTTGCAACAATACAACAATTTTGTGCCAAACAAGGTCAAAATCCAATGATTGGGAATTCTGATACAGCTAATAAATCAATGTTTTACATCATAGTTAGACGCACATATGTTATCAATTGAAACAAAATAATAAGCACAAATATAATTAATAATAAAAAAAAAATCAATTTCACAACTTTTAATTTCTTAGTAAATACTCTAAAAGATCGTGAAAAGTTATAACCAGATGTTTTGCAAAAATTTATTAAAATCAACGACCTATATCTTTGATATTTTTTCCATTTGCTTGTCTTATGAGATTGCTGAATCAGCTCGTGATTCACTCATGCATTTCTTCAGCACAAACTACTTCAGTTTCTAGAACAAAATTAAGAATTTCAATTCTTTTATGGAATTTCAAACATTGTTACGCTTCGGGGGGGGGGGGGTCATGTTATTTCCAAAGGCATAGTTATTTATTTGTAGGACCCCCCCCCCAGTAGAGTAAGAGATTCCATTTCTACAACGCCCCCGTACCAAACAGGTTTTTCTGGTAGGTATTCTATTCTAGAGGTCATTACATCTTTGTCAAGAGATTTACGCAATACCAGTCCTATAGCTAATACTTCTACGACGCTGATTAAGGACAAGTTTTTCTGACGTACAGACAGGTTTTTTTTTGTTTAGCATTTGCAAAAAAGGGGTAATTATGATAAACCTGAATTTTAAAACCAGCGCGTACTTTACGTTCCTTCCTATGCTATTGTGGGTCTTTACGTTGATTAAGGACAAGTTTTTATGACACAATTTACAGACCAGATTTCTAGTTCATGATACATGTCTTTTTAGCATTTGCAAAAAAGGGGTAATTAGTGATTGGAAAATTTTTTAATGCTTTTACAATCGGAAGTGTTTGATTAACCTTTGCGAAAGTTCAGTTAAAGGGGGGTACAGTTACACGGAGGTTTAGTTAAATGGGGTTGAGTTGCATGGGAGTTCAGTTGCATGAGGGTTCAGTTGTAGGGTTTTGGTTATACAGGGGTTCACTTACATGGAGCGATTCAGTTGAACGAGGGGGGGGATTTGCGGATGGGATGATAGTGTATTGTATAATACGCAAGTGATGTTTTGGAGCGTATTGTCAATTTAACGAGAAATGACTGAAAAGTGTTTTGAGGGAGATGGGTTGCATGGAGGGTTGAGTTGCATGAGAGTTCAGTTAAAGGGGGGTACAGTTACACGGAGGTTTAGTTAAATGGGGTTGAGTTGCATGAGAGTTCAGTAGCACGGGGGTTCAGTTGCTTGGGGTTCAGTTGTACTGGGTTTTGGTTATCCAAGGGGTCACTTACAGGGAGCGATTCTGGTGACCGAGGGGGGGATTTGCGATTTGGAGGAGATGGGATGATAGTGTACTGTATAATACACAAGTTATGTTTTGGAGCGTATTGTTAATTTAACGAGAAATGACTGAAAAGTGTTTTGAAGGAGATGGGTTGCATGGAAGGTTGAGTTGCATGAGAGTTCAGTTAAAGGGGAACACAGTTACACGGGGGTTTAGTGAAATAGGGTTGAGTTGCATGAGAGTTCAGTAGCACGGGGGTTCAGTTGCATGGGGTTCAGTTGTACAGGGTTTTGGTTATACAATGGTTCACTTACATGGAGCGATTCAGTTGAACGAGGGGGGGGGGAGATGGGTTGCATGGAGGGTTGAGTTGCATGAGAGTTCAGTTAACGGGAGTACAGTTACACGAAGGTTTAGTTAAATGGGGTCGAGTTGCATGAGGGGTCAGTAGCACGAGGGTTCAGTTGCATGGGGGTTCAGTTGTACAGGGTTTTGGTTATACAGGGGTTCACTTAGATGGAGGGATTCAGTTGAACGGGGGGGGGGATTTGCGATTTGGAGGAGATGGGGGGATAGTGTACTGTATAATACACAAGTGATGTTTTGGAGCGTATTGTCAATTTAACGAGAAATGACTGAAAAGTATTTTGAGGGAGATGGGTTGCATGGAGGGTTGAGGAGCATGAGAGTTCAGTTAAAGGGGGATACAGTTACACGGAGGTTTAGTTAAATGGGGTTGAGTTGCATGGGAGTTCAGTAGCACGGGGGTTCAGGTGCATGGGGTTCTGTTGTACTGGGTTTTGGTTATACAAGGGTTCACTTACATGGAGGGATCCAGTTGAACGAGGGGGGGATTTGCGATTTGGAGGAGATGGGATGATAGTGTACTGTATAACACACAAGTGATGTTTTGGAGCGTATTGTCAATTTAACGAGAAATGACTGAAAAGTGTTTTGAAGGAGATGGGTTGCATGGAGGGTTGAGTTGCATGAGAGTTCAGTTAAAAGGGGGGGGTACAGTTACACGGAGGTTTAGTTAAATGGGGACGAGTTGCATGGGGGCTCAGTAGCACGAGGGTTCAGTTGCATGGGGGGTTCAGAAGCTTGGGATTCAGTTACATGGGGGGGAGGGATTGTTACCTGATTCTTTTATTCTAACTTAACTTGTAGGAATAGGACTTCATTCCAATGGCTAAATCAGTTTATTCATCTGTAATGGTGAACAAAAAGACTATTAATTCTCCGTATTCTTCTTCTTCTTCTGATCATGCACCCATGCCTCCCAAGCCTCCTTCTCACTCGGGGTCAATCGACGTCTTAATATCTGATAGAAGTTGCATATTCCACTCATTCTCTACACCTCGTAATATCCGTAAGGTTTTTTTTTTGTAGTTGTTTTCATTTTTGCTTTATTGTTCAAGTTGATAGGAATTCTGAAACGGGATGGTCGTTGAAATTTCTTAATGACTAAAGAATTTTTTTTTTTTTTTGTAGCTGTTTTCGTTTTTGCTTTATTGTTCGACTTAATAGGAATTCTGAAACAGGATGGTCGTTGAAATTTCTTAATGACTAAAGATTTTGTTTTTCTTCTAAAAGGCTTAATATTCATTTTATAAATCTTTCACTTAATAAATCATTTTCATGTATCTATAATTATTAAAATTCTGTTTTTAGAGTTATGGTTACTTTCGGATGAGTTGCACTTTACTTTCACCTTGTTTCCCAAAAACTGTTTAAAATTAGGGTTTTTTTTTGTGGTTGCTCTTATTTTTACTTTATTGTTTGACTTTATGGGCATTCTGAAAGAGGAGGATCTTTGAAATTTATTGATGATTAATGATTTTTTTTTTATTATAAAAGATATAATATTATAAAGGTTTTATATTTTGACGGATAACATTAAACCTAAGGAAATTTATGTATTTTTAATCAACGTATAAAGCCAATAATTTTCATGTATCTATAATTACTAAAATTCTGTTTTTTAGAGTTATAGTTACTTTCGGACGAGTTGCACTTTACTTTCACCTTATTTCCCCAAAAACTGTTTAAAATTAGGGGTTTTTTTGTAGTTGTTTTCGTTTTTGCTTTATTGTTCGACATGATAGGAATTCTGAAACAGGATGGTCGTTGAAATTTCTTAATGACTAAAGATTTTTTTTTTCTTATAAAAGGGTTAATATTCTAAAGGTTTTAGCTTTTGTTGGATAAAATTAAAACTAATGAAATTTATGTATTTGGAATCAGCGTATAAAGCCTATAATTTTCATGTATCTATAATTACTAAAATTCTGTTTTTTAGAGTTATGGTTACTTTCGGACGAGTTGCACTTTACTTTCACCTTGTTACCCAAAAAATGTTTAAAATTAGGGTTTTTTTGTAGGTGTTTTCGTTTTTGCTTTATTGTTCGACTTGATAGGAATTCTGAAACAGGATGGTCGTTGAAATTTCTTAATGACTAAAGATTTTGTTTTTCTTCTAAAAGGCTTAATATTCTCAAGGTTTTAGCTTTTGACGGATAACATTAAACCTAAGGAAATTTATGTATTTGGAATCAGCGTATAAAGCCTATCATTTTCATGTATCTATAATTACTAAAATTCTGTTTTTTAGAGTTATGGTTACTTTCGGATGAGTTGCACTTTACTTTCACCTTTTACCCAAAAACGGTTTAAAATTAGGGTTTTTTTTTGTAGGTGTTTTCGTTTTTGCTTTATTGTTCGACTTGATAGGAATTCTGAAAAAGGATGGTCGT